>NC_056749.1:446832603-446837603 GCF_019279795.1 Protopterus annectens | reverse complement strand
ATATATATATATATGCGTGTGTGTGTGTGTGTGTGTGTGTGTGTGTGTGTGTGTGTGTGTGTGTGTGTGTGTGTGTGTGTATGTATAAATATGTACACACACACACACACACACACACACACACACACACACACACACACACACACACATTACAATCCCATAGCATCCGATGGCTCACATTATGAATGCTTATTATCTGCCTTGCATGAGCCCACAGCCACCATTTAAAAATGTATATACCTTAACTGCCTTGCTTCCTTGCTAAGATCACAAGCTCATCCACCTGCAAGCTGGTGATATAGCTGGACAGGAGGCAAGAAGAACTATGGCTTTCTTACATTATAGTCCTACTCTGCCAGATGCTGGAGTTGTATTTGTTGGCCACTAAATGAGAAGAGGTTTAAAACCACCCTACCCCAGGCATAAGGATAGGGAACACTTCTCAAGACTGTCTTCCTTTTTAGCCTGCTGATGAGTTGAATTTTATTTCCAATGTGCTAAGTACAGGAGCACCAGCTCCTCATGCATATCCTCCCCAACTCTTCCCCCAGTGAGAGTGAACTTGAACATTTTGTCTCTCCTGTAATTCTTCCTCTCAGGCCATTGTGTGTAAGTGCCAGAGCCACTAAAATAAACTGATCTACCTGCATCATAGTCAAGGTTGTATCCTTCTATACAAATGGGCTGGATGGACTTATTATTACCAAATGAAGTTCTAACAAGCTCCAGCTCATATGTAGCTTCCCTGGCAGGTAGCACCCTTTTCTAAAGTTTTATTTGTTTTAATAAGATTTGTTTTTTCTTGTCTTTACCAATGGAAACTTATTGTAACGTTTCCAGAGATTACAATTTCATTATATAATGTGACATTTTTATTGTTCATCCAAGTTAATTTGGTGAGTAAATGTGATATTGTTTTATTAAATGGTTGGCAGTGCCTTAGAAAACAATCAAAATGATTTTCCACATCTGTTGCTATATTGTTTTATATTAAGTTCTAATTCCAGTCTTGAAATGTTATTTCTTAACAATATTAATCACACCTACATTATTCTGAGTACCTTAGTTATATTATAAACAGTTCTTGTTAAAACAACAGCAGTTTAAAACAAACTTGGTCTGACTTCTTTCATGTGGATAAATACTGAGTATTGCTTACTTTTACATGTGGATGAGTTAGCAACACATGTAAAATACTGCCCCTCTGGTGGGAAATGCAACACATAGAAAATAACAAAGACTGGTAATACTTTCTAAATAATTGCTATTCTGGTTCTTATGATATTCTTTATTAACTGCATCTACTAAAGCGTCTGTAAACATATCTTTGACCTCAGGTGGTCTCATAGATTTTAGTCAATAGTGAGACAATAAGTTTCTTTTGTAGTGCATACTCCAACTCAGATTGTGTGTGTGTGTGTGTGTGTGTGTGTGTGTGTGTGTGTGTGTGTGTGTGTGTGTGTGTGTGTGTGTGTATGCAAGTGTGTGAATAATAAGTCATTACACACCCAGCTGACTATATTATTGAAAATTTAAACTCTCTAAATAATAATAATAATAATAATCATCATCATAATAACAACAACAGTACTGTGGGTGAAACTTTAGTATAGGCATTTACCACCTTACTTAAATATAATGACTTTATAGTTGCACACCCATGTAAAAAAAATTACTCACCTATATATATTTTTAAATTTTTTGGTGCCCTCAGAATTCAGTTGTCTGACTCCCAGTGCACCATATCCATGTCGGATCTACCAGCCATCCTCCCAACCCCCCGGACATGTTCCATTATTGCTGTGGCTCGTCATTGGTTCTAAGGGCATCCACAGGTTCTGCTCATCTATGCTTCTGTCTGTATTTTGTTTATGCCCTACCCAGTTCCCTTTCCCTGGCCCCATGCTCTTTGATTGCAACTTACCTTTTTTTTTTGAACACACATTCCCTCAGGGAGCATGTCAGCAAGTACCCATCCACCCAGGACAGGCATGCCCATCCTTTCCCTGCTGACTCATCAGTCCCCCATATTGGCTGGGCCTCAGTCATGGCTTTATTCTCCCAGGCCACCAGAGTGGCTCAAAGTACTCACCTATATTGAGATACTAATGGTGGTTCACTTTGAGGAGTCAGGATGGCAAAGAATTATATGTGCTGAAGTTATTTTCTTTGCCTTTTAGATATCTCAGGTGTGTGGGGTTGAGGATATAGTAGATTATACAATGCTTTCAAGTTCCTGGAAATATTCTACCAGTAGTGCAGAATGCCATTCATTGAGGCTCGGTCTCTTCATGTTGTATTCCTGAAGAGGTTCATTATTGTTGACTGCTAATGTTATTCTATGCATATATGTATAGTATTCACACACACACACACACACACACACACACACACACACACACACACACACAAACACGTAAACAGACATGTACATGCCCATATACATAGCCTTATCTTGCTGCTCACACTAGATACCCATTGCCCTTTCACCTATTTGTCTCAATGTAACAAGTGTACACCTCTTGCCTCCCCTGGTCTTGGCTTCTTGCCCCCGGTGCACTTCCTCTGTTTCTTGTTGTTCTGCTCACTATACTGTTCACTTGTGTGTAAGGAGCACTGAGTGAGGAGTGCCAGCTGTGTGATTTCACTTATGAATCTCCCATCTGCCACTGCTGTGACCAGGGCAGCTACTGTGCTGTGCTGCCGCTGAAATGTAGTATAGGAGACATCTGTCGGTCAGACCATGAACTAGCTTTATGACTAATGAGTGGAGTAACTTTCTACAACTCATATAAGCATATGACAACATTATGCTCATCATACACCACTGACTTTATGTAATATAAAATCGATTTCTAATCTATTGAGTTTTTATCTTTAGAAGTTTTCCCATATTGTTCAGTGAGTTCTTCTATCCTTCTTCCTTAAAAATCTCTGACCATAGCATACACCTACCCATTAAAAAAACAATGACCAGTGCAGCCGTTCTCCACACCCATGGCAGTCATTTGCTAAATGAGCTCTGAATGAGTGTATGCCCAGACATATTCAAAATTCCTGGTGTAGCACTTCATACTATATCAGCATCCTGAACCTTTAATAGTTGTAATAATACCATAATACTTTATGACAAGGGTTACTCTTAAGCTACATGTGACTAGCAGAGAATTATGACGTTTTTTTCTTAGTCTTTCATTTGAAATATTGTGAACATGCCTTATCAAAAGTTTCGTGTATCATTTCCTGTTGAATAGATATGCAAAAATAAAGCTTTAAAAACAGAATTGCTATGAAGTATGCACGGCTGCTGCTGGGAGTAGCACTTTCTTACTCTCTTACCTACAACTATTTGAAAATACAGTACGCAGGCCATAGCCTCGGGCTTTGGCAGAATGTGAATACTCTACTTGTCTATTTATGAAGTATAAATGGGAAGGGGACAAAGACAAAGCAGATTATGTGACCTTAGATATAATCTTCATAAATCTGTTTACATTTTTTATTTTATTATGATGATGGGACATTTGGTCACTCTACAATGGTGTGAAAACTAAACACTGATAAATATTGAATAACACAATGAAACAAATTACACAATCAGTGTTGCATTATATGTGCTGCAAACAACAGGTATGCAAGGTTTTAAAATGAACTTTTACAAAAAAGATGCAAGAATGATTAATTCTTAAGCACCAGTTATGGCATTAGCACTCCCTGACAACAACCTAGAGGTACAAATGGATTTCCTTTCTTTCTCAGAATAAACAAAAATGAAATAAAATAAATAGTAATAAAGAAGGCACAAATTCATATAATTCACATTGGCCACTCTGATAATGTCTGGCAGTTACTGGCTTACAGGATTAAGGACCTGTTAACAGGCTATTTCCTGTGATCACATATGCAAGGTTTGATTTTCTCAGCCTCCATTGTCTAACTGTGTGACTCTGAGCAAGTCACTTCACCAGAGACTACTCCTGGACGGAGTCTGAAAAAGGTCTATGAAGATCAGTTCTGTACCCTGGAAAACAAATTCAAATAAAAATAAAATGTACTTCCCAAAGTAAGTAAATCACAAAGTGTTTCCATTTGTCTAATAATGAATATTTATGTCCAAATCTGTAATTAAGAAACTGTGCTTAAAGAATGGAGAAATCTATATAATCAAAATGCTTACTGCAGCACACTTTAAAATGCAGGTCCAGTAAATTAACAAGTGCCACCCTTTTGTGTATAATAAATGTTTTTAAATATGTTCATCTCTTTTTCTAGCTACATGATTGTTGCCCAGTAGATGGAGCTCCAACAATGGAATCCCCATAAACTGTATTTGGTACTGGGAAGGTAGTGGCTCTTCCTGTAGTCTGAATTTAACTATTTTTTTTTTTACTTTTTAGCAGTCTGTGAAGTATTTCCATAAATCAGTAACTCTAAATTCCATAACAGTAAATATCTCTATAATGGGCAATAAATATGACAAATGAATTCAGACAAGTGACTGTAAATTCATTATTCTATAAATGTGAAAAGTCATACAAGTCTGACAGAGTATTCTTTAGAAATCTCTTTCATATACTTTGCATATGTACTTTACAAATATTTCATGATAACAGTTTACAAATGCTTCATGATAATAGTGCCTGCTGATTTCCTGAATCTCTTGCCTAGCTGTGTTAACAGAGATCATTGCATGGAAAGTGTTACCTTCCTGAGTAACTGCATGTTTGCTGTTGAATGCCTCTGTCTTCCTTTTTAAGTTATATACCATTCTAAATTCCCTTTTAATGCCGCGGTGGTACAGCGGTAGCGCTGTTACCTCACAGCAAGAGGTTCTCCCGTTTGATTCTCGGCGTGGCTTAGGAGTGCCTTCTGTGTGGAGTCTGCATGTCCTCCCCGTGGTTGGGTAGCGTTCGAAAGACATGCGTGCGTAAATGGCATGCCTTCGTTGAAGATTAGGCGTCAAGCTAGCACCTCGGCGTTTCATAAAAATCTACTGCCAA
>NC_056749.1:446815103-446827603 GCF_019279795.1 Protopterus annectens | reverse complement strand
ATGACAGGAGAACTGCGATACTGCCTCTTACTCAGGCATACACAATCATTTTGCATTGAAAGTGAGAGATGTTATCATTTACTTAATTTTCATTACAGGTATGCATGTGATTTTTGTTTAATGAAGGGAATCATATGCATGCAAACATCATTTATTTATCTATAAAGGAGAAATAACTTTTCTGTCTTTAGAAGCATGCATATCCCAAATTTCTTGTACTGAGGAGACCAATATTCTGTGGATCAAATTCAGCACTGATCTCCCTAAAAATGTATTTGGCTTAAATAGCAGTATTAGATATAATTTGTACTTGAGAAATATATATAATTTCCATGAAAGTTCTATTAAGAACTTTCATAGTGAGCTGCCTTATAGTTATTTATATATAGGAATATAAATAGTAATGCAAGATGTCATGAATATTTTGCCATAAGCCTTTAAAATATCACACTGTACTCTGTTTCATTCTGGATAGGCATATGACATTATTTCACGGTAAAAAATGTAACGTCTTGAATATATGTTGCAATACTATCATAAGTAAAACCTACATACATTTCTGAAGTAAAGGTATTTATTCATTGGAAGTACACCATAATCAAATCTTCCTGTACTTGCATGTGTGTGTGTGTGTGTGTGTGTGTGTGTGTGAGTGTGTGTGTGTGTGTGTGTGTGTGGGGTGTAGGCGGGGGGGGTCAAAGTACTGGGATAAAATTCAGCACTGTCCTGCATTTAAGTTTCCAAGTTTGGGATTATAGCCTTATGTATACTTTGTACTTGTTTGTCTTATTATATTTTAGGAAGGTTTATTTTGATCATTGCAGTTGTTATTGATTTAATATATAAGATTTTATGTGGATTGGTAATGCTTTCTGTCAAGTTGCACTTCCCAATTTCTAGTTGACTGAGATTGTGCACCAGCACTAATTCACAGTATGTAGTGATTATTTATTTTCTACATGGCTGTGTGATTCTGGAGTCAGCATACATAAATAAGGGGATTGTGGGGTGCATAGACCCTACTTGGGGAGTGCAGTGGGCTTACCCACCTGTAAAACAGCTTTTTATGGTATGTGTATTGTGTAGAATGTATGTGATGAAATAGCTTTCCAGTCAAAAGCACAGAAAATCATTTTAGCCTACTGTTTCTTCTTTCAATCAAAGCTACCTTTGACAACATGATACACCATTATATATATATATTTACGTTTTTTGAAAGGCATTAATATCAACATGCATAATATTGACACCAAAGGATCAAAATTATGTGCTTTGACATTCTACTATGCATCTGCTAAGCAATAGTCTCAGTTTATGCAAAAACTGAAGAACAAAAAAACAAAAGAAAACATGTTTTGCAGCAGCCAAGAACCCCCCTGCACCCCCATATGGGGCTGCATCCTCCACACCCCCTGCTAATTATATATACTAACTTTAAGACAGCACATCTCTCATGGAAAACCCATATTCACTAAATCAATGTATGATACTGTATGCTAGTTTTGTCTACAGGTGTTGATGATCGGTTTTAATTAATCAAATTGTGTCAACTTCAACCAAAGCACTGTTTTATATATATATATATATATATATATATATATATATAGATATATATATCTATATATATATCTATATATATATATATAGAAAACAACAAATGAAACTTCATATCTCCAACATCATATGTCCAAAACATTCTATTCCTCTGTATTAGGAGAGGTGTAGTCTTGCTAAACAATGAGATTTGCAGAAATCTTTATAGGTAACATGGAAATCTTAGATGCATTTTGTACGTACATAATTTTCTTTTCCTGTTGTATTTCACTAGAAGTTGTTTATTAAATGGAGATGGCTGTAGCCTTTTATTCTTCAACACTAAATGTAGAATTGTATAAGCATTTATTGTAAAAATACAGAATGTCCTGTTTACTGTTTCCACTATGGCTGGGGATGTGACTTTTTTAAAGGGTGGAGAATGCAGCAAGTATCCAGAACATATTGCCAGTGTGTTGTTGTGATGTGAGAAGCATAAATTATAAATGCTCCCCCAAAAGAAAAAGAGAACACTATTGTTACTGGAAAGATGCTATGACCAAAACTCTCTGTGCGGATAGATGCAATGTTGTGGGGTTACATTCAGCTCAATTGTGTGTTTAAATGACGAAGTACAGAATGAGATATGTAGATACATTTTTTATCTTAGGGTCTTATTATATTACTTTGAGAGTTTAATTAAAACTCTCAAATGGGGATCAAATAGAGTGTATTTTATGCATACATACTAAATGTTGGATTTTATAAGAATTTCACAGTTATCATGCTGCTACTGGAGGGGGTGGAGCCTAGATGGCTATCTGAATGCAGCTGTTTTTTAGAGCTCCATAAACTAGTATCAAATTTAGGAAATTTCACTACTTTTTTTTCTAACAAAACTTTATAAATATTTAGTTAATAGTCTAACATAACTAATTACAATTTTTGGTGGGTTTTTACAAGAAATTTCCTGTCAAAATACTCAGGAGTCTTTACACAGCAGCTGAAGAGATGAGTAACCTGAAGAACTCTCACTCTGAACTGTCACTAAAAAAGGAACTGCAAATGGTAACTACCACATTACAAGAACTATCTATAAAAATGGATGATTTCAAGGTTAATCTACAAAATCTAAAACAGAACTCTCAGAAACAAACAGAAATCTTTAAAGAAATGCTTCAGCAGCATCAGTTTAAGTTAACAACTATTGAAACTTCTTTATCTGACATAGATGGAAGACTTAAAGAAGAGGAGACACAAACAGATTTTCTCCTGAAACAAAATACCTGGCTCTCCAACAAAGTAGATGACTTAGAGAATAGGGAGAGAAGATCAAATATCAGGATTTTCGGTCTACCTGAGAATACAGAGGGAAAAGACATCTCCATTCTAAATTCATGGATACCAGAGATTCTAAATCTTAATGAAGGCTTGTCATTTGGCATAGAAAAGGCACAACCTGCTTTGGGAAACAGAATTTCAGCATCATCCTCTTTTTCTGCCTCTATGCCACCAAGATCAATTATAATAAATTTTTTATCCTTTATGGACAAAGAACTGGTGCTAAAAACAGCATGGAAGAAAAGTCCAATACAATATAATCAACATCTAATAAGATTTGACAATGACTACTCCACTAAAGTTCTTGAACAGAGGAAAAAGGCATGGTACTCTAATAAAAATTCTGAAACAGAATAATATCAAAGCTCAAATAGCCTTCACTGCAAAGATAAGGATACAGTACCTAACTGAGATGAGAAACTTCAACACTCTGGAAGAAGCCTTTCAATTCATCAAAAATAATAACATTATAACCATCTCAGAAGAAATGGAATGGACATCCCCGCCACTGAAGAGGTCCACTGAAAAAACTAGTTGGACTGATGTCAAAAAGAAGAAACAGAAAACTGAAATTAAACTACCTACTTTGGTGAAGCCTCTCAAAGTATCAACTGATACCTAATAACTAGAAGACTTTTAAATTGACTAAATGTGTTACATAACATTCATTTTCATACATATAAGTAATACTAGAGTAAAAGAAAAAGGTATGTGATTGTATTACCTCATATAAAATTCATAAATCTAAGTTATATTTTAACTAAATCTATTTCTAATATTGTCATCCTTCTCACCTTGCTTTATGCCTCATTATCTATCTATATATATAGATATTTACCCTGTTTATATATTTATTTAGATTTCTTTTTCTCTCTATAAATATTTGTTAATTATAAGTATACCTATAGTTAGTTTTTAGTCTTGTAGTACATCACTTGCAAAGTATTTCATAGTTATGTGGTAATTAATTACTTCTTGCATATTTTGTTATATAGTATATTTAACCTAATTATTATTAATGATTGATAGATTTTCACATTGCTTTGTTGTGAACTAGACACTGGATGAGATTTCCCTTAGCGGTGATGTAATGGTGTATAGATGTTGTAATATCCTTTGAATGTTATTGCTGTTGGGTATCTGGTTGTTCAAAGGCTTTCCGTTCTAGAGTAGAAACGAACTGTCATATAAATGTTGTTGTCTCGCTGGAGTAGAGCGGAGGACTCTCTGTCTAACTTGGATGAAGTTTGAGTGTTTTTGATGTGGAGGGGAGTTCGTTCTTGGCCCTGGCTGCATTGGAGTGAAGTGACGAGCTAACATGTCGGTGTTTGTCCGTCGACTGGGGATCTCTGGTGTGGCTTGTATGACTGATATTTTATATTCCTTTGAGTTAACAAGATATGCTGTGGGCTATGGATGAAGTCCCCTGAAGGACTGTTGGACGGGTGAGTCTAGCATTCAGCAAAATGTAGTCTGTGAGGTTTACTAAAGTTTTTTTTTTTTCTTTTCATTGACAAGGAAACATTGTTGTGAAATCGGAGAGATGTCCGTGTTTGGCAAGGTGAAATAGAGGTGATTGTGTTTTTGGCTTTAGTTTCACTGTTTAAATGGAACCAGATGCTTAAGGCAACTGTTGGTTGATTTCTGAGTGAGATGATGTGTGTAGTGTCTGGTGTGGAAGCTCTCGAAGGCGCTCTTCATGCCTTATTTAAATAAAAGCTGATAGGGAATGAGTTAATGTTTTAAAACATAGATATTTTCTCTCAGGAAACAGTTTGAATGGGGAAAATCATGCTTGAGAAGGTAAAAAGAAGCGTTTAAAATCTCTAGCTCTCACGAGCTATGTATACAGTTATGTACGTATTTAGCTATTGAATATTTAATGTAGCTATAGCAACATATGAGAGTTGATGTGATTGGTCACCAGTATGTGTATTCTGTAAGAAGCCTGATTGCTTATAGTAACAAAAATGGGCCGAACAGCTGTTTGTGATTTCACATTTATTTAGGTACAGGAACTTAACACAGTAGGTTTGAAGCATTTTAGTAGAAGTAAACATTAAATCTAAATATCTAGTCTATTAGAAACATATGAAACTCTTGTATATAAAAGTGTTCTGTTATATTAATGTGTGAATACATCTACATATACATCTCTAGGAAAACTTTACACACAACTTTAATATCAGCTGACATAATAAGAGCAAGATTTAAACACTTTGATATGGATTATTTGATCAGTCCTTTTAATATGTAGAATAATATACATATTGCTTGTCTATTTGACTTAGGATATGATAATCATCAGTAATAGCTATTATATGTTACAAGTTTGTCTGACAAAAGTGTTAAATAACTAATGAGTTGAAATTAGGTATTTACTGTATATCTTGGAAATTTGTGCTTCGAGCAAGTTCAGAAAATTGAATATTCATTATTGCAGATGTTATGTTTATTTGATTAATTACTAATTATGTATGTATGTATGTGTGTGTGTGTATATATATATATATATATATATATATATATATATATATATATATATATATGTATAGGTATGTGTGTATGTATATGTGTGTATATATTGATATATATATAAACATTTACTTCTGTTGCTGAATGATAAATCATATAAAATATTTTAATAGACTCCTATACTACTTAAGATTGTATATTTGGAGCTCTAATGAATGAAAAAAGGAAGTTAGTGGGATAGTTCACCAGATGTACTTATCTGATGGACTAGGAATGTATTTCATTCCATGGTGGGCAAGTTTTAATGTACAAACTAGTTTAATGTTATTTTTCTCTTTAATTTTTATGTTATTAATTATTTTCACCAAGCCTGACTTAATTCTATTTGATTATATTAAAGTTAACATCTTACACAGAGATAGATGGATATTTACAAACTAGTATTTTTCTTTTTATCATATGTAGAGGAGATGATTCCAGGAAAATATATTGACATTTTAAATACTTCTTTAAAATAACTTGGCATGGATATCACATTACTATCTTTAAACATAAATGGATTAAATAATCCAAATAAACAATCTAACTTACTAAGATATTTAAAGATAAATAAACCCCAATTAATCTTTTTACAGGAAACTCATTTTAAAATTAATGATAATTTTAGTTGGAATCCAAGTGAATATAGGACCTTAGCATGCTCTAAATTTAAATCTAAGAAAAGGGGAGTAATAATCTTATGGAGAAATAATTCCATAAACCCTGAAATAGTATATAAATATATCAATAACGAAGGGCTTATAGCTATAGTCATAGTGAAGTTGAATAATAGGTTATGGACATTGGCTAACTTATACTGGTTTCCTGGTATTGGGACAGGAACAGTTAAAAAACATCTAGACCAAATCATAAACATTTCCAGAGGGAATCTAACAATAGGGGGGGATTTTAATTGTCTGACACTTCTGAAACTACCAACAAAAAATCTCCATGTTTAACAGCTACTGCAAAAATACTAAAAAATGGACTGAGTCAATAAAATTGATAGATATCTTTAATGTTATTGATAATAACTCCTTGACATTCTCTCATCAAGATTATAGGTCTGGTACTCAAACCAGAATAGACAAACTTTTGATATCACAAGATCTTCAATCCAAAATTACTTCTTTTTCAATAATCCCATGCCCTTTATCAGATCACAATTCACTAGTTCTTAAAGTACAAGTAGATTTTAAACCACTATCATTCCTTTCTAGAATACCTTCATACATTAGAAAAATTAAAGAATTTAAACAATGGTTAGTGAAAGAACTAAATTTCTATCTAGACATAAACTATAATTTGGAAGTAAATATAGTAATGATATGGGGTTCATTAAATGCTTATATTTATGGAAGAGCGATTGGCTGGTATAAATATAAATTCAAAGAATGGGAATCTGAACTACAAGAATTACAAAGGAAACTCACTTTATATAAATCAAAAAATCACTCTAATACAATGGAGAACAAGAAGGAAATGGAAGAACTAAATAAAAGATATACTGATATTTTAAGTCATAAAACTAATTTAGCCATAGAAAGGTTAAAAATAAACGCTTATGCTACTTCTCCGAAACACCTACATAACTTATCTGTTAAAAGTCAAAATGCAATCCAAATCCAATTCTATTGTTGATATTCTACACGAAAAAGACATAAGAAGGTCTCAGAAATAGGAGATATATTAGACACATTCAAATCTTATTATAGTAATCATTATAAAGATACATATAATACAATTGACCATTCCTTGTTAGGAAATATGATCTTTAATATCAAATCAATACCTGACAGTTTACAAAGGAATTTACAAAAACCAATTACACTCAAAGAAGTCACAGATAAAATTAAAGATAGTAAATCTGGTAAATCTCCTGGAATGGATGGTTTAATTTCAGAAATTTACAAATTATTTCTCAAAAATATAATCACCTTGCTACATAAGACATTAATTGAGATTCAAGCCCATGCAATTATTCCCCCTTCATGGAAATACTCTATAATTATACCCATTTTAAAGGAAAACAAGGATGCTAGCCTTTGTAGCTCATATAGGCCAATTTCACTACTAAATAATGATTATAAAATTTTTATGTCCATCCTGGTAAATAGAATAAAAATCAATTAAATGAAATCATTAATGATGACCAGACTGGATTTATTCAGAATAGACATACACATGATAACATTAAAAGAATATTGACTTTAATAGATTATCTAAATAAAGAAAATATAGAAGCCTTGATAATAGGACTGAATATTGAAAACGCATTTGATTCCTTAAATTGGGACTATCTAATTAAAATTCTTGAAGCTTATAAATTCCTGCTTTCCTTTATCACATTTATTAAAAAAGTATACGAAAATAATTTAGCCTATGTCAAATTAGGACCCTTTACTTCAGAACCTATACAAATTATGAAAGGTACTAAACAGGGATGCCCAATGTCACTCATTTTATTTGCACTGGCTATCAAACTATTGGCTATACTAATATGAAACAATCCAAAGATAAAAAGGACTAAATATATTCGACCAATATAACTCTAAGGTCATGCTCTTTGCTGATGATGTACTTCTCACTCTATTGAACTCAAAAGAGGCCTTAGATGAACTAGATATTCTATTAGAGAAATTTTATAAGATTTCCGGTCTTTGCTGTAATAATCAAAAGTCTAAATATCTATTATTAAATAAAAAAGGACATACAAGTAGATAAGAACAGTATCATAGGAATGCAAGCTACAAAAATAAAATACCTAGGGATAGATCTATATGGTAATATACAAGATATAATACAAAATAATTATAAAAGGATTACTGACATAATAGATTCTCTAGTGAATAAATATAATAATCTGTTTCTAGTCTTTGAAGATAGACTTCAATTGATTAAAATGGTTCTTCTCCCTAAAATTTTATATATAGTCCAAGCTATTTTGTTAATTCCAGAGAGATCTTATCTTAAGAAAATAACATCAACACTACTAAGATTCTTATGGTAGCCTAAAAGAAACAGAATTGCTTATGCACATCATATAAGACAATGGGATCAGGGAGGAATACATTTCCCAGACAGTGAATCATATATAAATGCTACATTGCTCAATTACATTACACATCCAACTGGAAAAAATTACATACAATATTTCTATTAAATGAAAATAAACTTACTAAAAATATTACTATTATAGATACGAAAAATATACTATGGTATTCATTGTGTATAAATCTACAATACAATATATCTAAACCAACAAAGACATGTGTAATAAATAATGTATACGATCATTTTAGAAAGTTTATAAATATGAACATGGAATTAAAGATCTGGTTTCCAACATTAATTCCCTTCAGCATTACAAAAAGTTTTCCAGATTTATTTCATAAAGAAGTATTTATGCACTGGGAACAGAAAAAAACTAATATGTTGGCTCCATTGTATAAAAAATCAAAAAGTTCTGGATATACAATATATGATGTCAACTTATGAATTAAACTCTAATGAATGGTTAATGCTTCGGAGTATATTGACATTCTCCAAGGATCTATGTAGAGTATTAAATAATTTGTCATACTCATCTACACCTAAGTTTATAAGTAGATTGTTTGAAATTATTTATAATAATGAAAATATGAAGAATGGAACTTATTTCTTATACAACTTAATAACAAACTACAAAACAGCACCTAAAACAACATATTGGCAATTTATTACTAGAGGATATTCGATTCAATTAACCCCAGAAAATAAGTCAAATATACTACTTTCAGTAAAATTAACCTCCAGTTCTCAGTATTGGGGAATATTTACCTGGAAATTCCTACATA
Organism: Protopterus annectens; assembly: GCF_019279795.1. NCBI lineage: Eukaryota > Metazoa > Chordata > Ceratodontiformes > Protopteridae > Protopterus > Protopterus annectens. The sequence goes on along the minus strand of NC_056749.1, from coordinate 446,818,379 downwards.
GATCCTTCTTGACTCCTGATAACATTTCAAAATTCAATTCTTCTTGTAATGGAGTATGCTGGAGATGTCAACAGATTGTTCAAGCTGACTGGTCTCATATTTTTTATGAATGTAAAAAAATGAAACCCTTTTGGGAAAATATTAATAACTTCTTACAGGCTATTTACACAGATAATTTTGTCTTGACCAAAGCTTTAATTTTATTGAATATATCTGAAGAAGTTTATTAAAAAAGAACTAATCTTTATGTTTTATGGACAATATTAGCTATAGCTAGGAAATGCATAACAAAGAGTTGGACGTCTACCATAGTACCTGGAAGAGAAGAATTTCTATGCTTATTAAAGAAGACGGTGTTGATGGAAGTTAAAACCAAAGAATTAAGATTGTTTCCAATGCCATTAACTAATAATTCTTGGAGAAAAGTTTTGTCATTTGTTGATACTTTACAAATGGATCTAATCACTTCTTAAAGAAATCATTCTTAAGTTATAGGTTCATAGGTTCATAGGTTGGTACTAGGCTATCAGCCCTAGGGCCTATACAAGCCTAGCCATAACAATTCCCTGGCTATTTCTTCCCACATTATTTACTTTCCTGGACCCCTGTCTAGCAGGGTGACTGACGTGATCCCTGGGGTGAATTTCCTTTCTCCCATCCAATCATCAAGGTTCCTCTTGAAGAGGTCCAAAGAGGCACTCTGCTTGACATGTATGGGCAATCTATTCCAGAGTCTGGGGAGTCTCTGGGTCAGGAACCTATCCCTCAAACATGTTTTGTTTATTGTGATGACAAGGTTTAGATCCCTGGAGCGTGTAGCTCTGAGGGATTGGGATTTCTTTAAGTGTAGCATGTCCAACAGCTCTGGGTTTGACATGGCCTTGTATGTTAAGCAGAGATCGCCTCTGAGTAGACGATATGCAACAGAGTATAGCTGGAGTTTTTTAAGGCGGTCAGCGTAGGGCATCTGCTTTAGGCCTGTGATTCTTTTAGTGAGGTATTTCTGAGGCCTTTCCAGTTGTTGCAGATGTCTTGAGAGGTACATACCAAATGGGGTGTTGTATTCTATAATGGGTCTAATGAGGGATGAGTACAGTGGGACAATGACCTCCTTTTTCTGGATGAAAAGCCCTTCGTGATGAGGTGTGCTACATAGAAGGATTTCCTGACTGTTGTGGCGATGTGGTTATCGAAGGTGAGACCACTGTCCACCTGTGTCCCTAAGTCTCTTATCACACTTTCTGTGTTTAGTGTACTGCCACCTATATGGTAATTCATGGATACATGTTTTTTCCCAAAGGGGATAACAATACATTTCTTGGCATTGAGTTTGAGCCCATGGCTGTGGCACCAAGCATCTGTTTCTGTAAGGCCCTTTTGTAGAGTATCCACATCATTTAGGGATTCAATAATGGCTCCCAGTTTGCAGTCATCTGCAAACTTTGTTAGCCAGAGTCCCTTAGTGTTGACCTGTACTTCAGAGAAGTAGATGCCAAACAAGAGCGGCCCCAGGACTGAACCCTGAGGTACTCCACTTGTCACTTGTCTGGAGCTGGATTTGGAGTTGGCTACTTTTACAGTGTGGGTTCTATCAGTAAGCCATTTAGCAACCCATTGGGTGACATAGGGATTTATGCCCAACTTAGTAAGTTTATCTATGATTCCAGAGTGGGGGATGGTGTCAAAGGCCTTGGCAAGGTCTAGATAGGCTGTGTGGACCACCTTACCCTTGTCCATGGCTCTGGAGACTGATTCAAAGAAGTCAATCAGGTTCAGGAGACAAGATTGGCCCTTCACAAACCCAAACTAGGTGGGGTCCAGTGTTTGAAGGTTGCCAATGTCTTTGTTTATAAGTTCCATGATAATATGCTCCATGGCCTTGCAGATAAGGCTTGTCAGACTGATGGGATGGTAGTTTCCGGGATCCAAGGTGGATCCCCCCTTGTGGATTGGGATAACTGTAGCTCTGTGCCACTCAGTGGGCACGAAACCTGAGGTGAGGCTATGATTAAATATGACACTTAGGTGAGGTGCCAGTTCATATTGTAGTTCATGTAGTACACAGCCCGGGATGTCATCTGGTCCCATGGATGCTGTATTCTTGGCTTTAGAGAGTGCGTTTTGTACCTGTGTGGCCGTTATTACTGGAATTTGGCAATCTTCCGGTATTGAGATGGGCCATTTAGGGGTGAGAGTGGGGTGAAGTTGGCACTGAATCGATCTGCCAGGATATTGGCAATATCCTTCGGATCAGTATATTTAATGCCATTCTGTTTTAGCTCAGAGCAGATCTGAGCATTGCCATTTAGATTCTTGACATAATTATAGAATGCTTTGTGGTTGTCTTTGGAATCTTTGGCAATTTTATTTTCGTAACTAGCTTTGGAGGATTTTATGAGGCATCTCAGTTTCTTACTGAGGCTAGTAAGGGAGTTTTTGCATCCTGGGATTTTCCTCTTTTCTGCAAAAGTTTCTTCCTTTTGTTGTAAAGTTTGTTTATGGCAGGGGACCACCAGATTGGCTTCCTTTTTGGATGAGAGCATTTTGGTTCTATTTGGGATGGCACGATTCATGCATGAGTGGATGTGCTCGTACAGTGCCATAGTGTAGGATTCAGCAGTTGAACTTTCAGTTCCGTCTGCATGGGTGTCATGAAGTTTGTCACTTCTGACTTGAGTAGCATGAAGCTGGCTTTGGAGAAGTTTTTATGGTGGTTTCTTTACTGGGGGTGGGGTGGGATGTGGATGTTAAGGGTGATTAGCTTATGGTCAGACCTGACTAACGAGGGGGTGACCATAGGTATGGAGCATTGATTTCCCATGTTGGTAATGACCAGGTCTAGGATATTGGAGCCCCTGGTGGGACTATGGATTAGTTGATCCAGGGCGTTGGAATTTATGAATTCCAAGAACCGCTAGCAAAGGTGTTGGGACATGAGTAGTTTTCCCAGTTAATGGCAGGGTAGTTAAAATCACCCAGTATTAGGGTGTTTGGTTCTATCTTAATATTTTCCAGTATGTTTAGAAAGGTGTAGTGAGAATCTTGGGGTATGGTGGGGATCTGTAGCAAGCTACAATTTGGATTGCAGTCTTACCTAGTGTTAGTTGCACTTGGAGAATTTCAGACACATTGTGTTGGGCAACTAGCCTGGTGGTGTGAATATCCTTGGTGAATATTGACACTCCTCCACCTTTAGTGTTTCGGTCCTGGTTTGGTGGCGAAAAGTGTGGTAAGAGTTGTAGCCTGGTATTGCAGGGGTGCTCTCTGGAGCCTTGA
>NC_056749.1:446525103-446812603 GCF_019279795.1 Protopterus annectens | reverse complement strand
AAAGTGTTGCTTTGGTTATTTAAAATGGTGTATCAAAATCTGCATCTTTTACCTCTTGATACAGACATGTAAATATTTCAGACTGTTATGCCTGACCCCCTGAGAACTACTAGTTCATGCAATGCACTATACAAGGCTAACCATGCAGATTTCCTGTCCTAAAGGTTTTATAAGTATATCCTGAAGAATTATACTGACACTGAAGTGTAGTTAGCATAAACTTCAAGCTAGAATAAACATTAAAAATTGGCAAATGCAACATTTGCAGAACAGTTTAAAATTAAACATACTTAGTAGTTTTCTTCAGAATAGAAAATCAAAAAGATACCAGAAATGGAATCGGAAATACATGGTATCATTTGACTTCAGGCTTAAAATAATATATATTTCTCTGTTCATAGTTTTATAAGTTCATAGATTAGTACTAGTCTTGCTGACCTTATGATTTTAAGGAAAGACAATTTCACTGTTGGTACTTCAATTAACCTATCCCGTTTGGTCTTAGACTGGCTTTAGGTATCCCATGGCAATAAGTAAATATTACCCTTAGTGAGAATAAATGGGATCGTACCATACAGAATTTGAGGGGACCCATGCATGGGATAAAGTATGTCCTGGCTGCCTCTGCCCATTAGTAGTAGAGGACCAGTCCTGGGTAAAGTCCCTGTTGCCCATCCATAGATCTAAGTTGTGCTTGTATATGGACATGAATGAGCTTTGTTTTATGTGAATGGGAAGTCTATTCCAGAGCAGCATTATTGACTGCAAGATATACCCAGCCCTGCAAACCATTCTCCTGATGTTACTGAAGAGCTTCATATCACTAAACCTTGCATTTCTGATATCATCTGACAGTAATGTTAGCACACAGGATACAACTGTTCCTTTTGACTTTATGCCTGATGGTCCAGTAAATCCTAATTATCAGCAGCAAATAGTCTTACATCATGAACTTAATCGATCTTCTTACATTGACTGTGAAGAGGTCGAGGAAACACTGCAGTTGTGTTTGTTGCAGTCCAATACCACCAATGATTCGGGGTGGGAAATAGATCTACTATAGGGGTGTGACCTCCCTACCCAAGTCTCTTTCTTGACTAACTTCAAGAAAGGGAAAGATGGACAACCACTTATCAAAATTTGGGTAGAGGGGAACCTGTGGGAAGATGTTCTTCTAGTTACAGGAGCGGCTGTCTCAGTGACAGGTAGGCATTTGCCTCATGACTTGTCTAAACGTACATGTATTTCAGGTTTTAATGGCTATGGATGTCTAGCCATAGGTAGTAAACCTGTACAAGTACAATTCTCCCATCAAGAGGGACCAGTAAAAGAGGTATTTTTGATGCATAATATATATTGTCCAAAATGGGAATTGTCATAGACCTTCCTAATGGCATTATAAGGCAAGGACAAGGTCCCATGTTGTGTATGATTGAGGCAATATATGCATCAAACAGTTCTGGAAAGGGCCGTATTGTCAGCCCTACTGTAAATGAAGTATGGTTAAATGTAAAACAACAGTTCCCTACATTGGTCTCAAGGGCCCACAAACTGCAGGAAGCTACAGGAATCAGTTTCTGTAGGTAGTCACGAAGATTTTATTCCACTGTTTCAAAAACAGTATCTGATCCCAAAGGAATCAGAGACAGACATGCAAAATTGCATACAACGATGGCTTGATGTGGGAATAATTCAAAAAGGAAATAGGCCTACAAATTCAACCATATGGCCAGTTGAAAATAAAGATGGTACTTACCAATTGGTTATTGATTTACGAAAAGTGAACCAATTCACGACTCCCTGGGATCATCTGATTCTAGGAGTCCCAGAGTTAGCAGCAAGAATAAAACCACAAAGTCAGTGATTTACGGTCATAGACTTAGCTAATGGTTTCTTTGCAGTACCACTACAGGAAAAGGATTGGCAAAGGTTTTCTTTCACATTTCAAAATGAACTGTATGTCATGACGCGGTTACCGCAGGGGTTTCAAAACAGTCCGGTTATATTTCACCAAATAGTTGGACAAATACTACAAGGCCTAGAATCTAATGATCCTGTTCTGTATTACATTGATGACATACTAATACAGTTTGAAACAAAAGAACAGCAATTAACCAAAGCGACACAGGTCCTTTAAACACTGCAGGAGGCAGAATTAAAAGTAAAAAGGTACAATTCATATCATCTGAAGTAAAATTTCTAGGTGCTATCTTACATCCTTCCAGGTGTGCTCCTTGTTCAGAGAGGGTGCAGGGAAATTTGCAAATGTGTAAATCGGTTACCATTCGGATTTGCACAAATTTCTGGGTATCATGAATTATAACTGGGAATTCATAGAGGATTATGCCAGCTTGGCAGCTTCTCTAAAATACATGTTTTCTAGCCAGAGAGAGTTACCATTTCTGGAGTGGGGACTAAAGGAAAAAATGGCATTTTGTGATTTAAAGGCATCGTTGGCCAGGGCTACAAAATTAGTAGCTCCAAGTCTAACACGTCCCTTTGTGCTAGAGGCAGCAGCTGGACTCAACACACTCTCTGTTGTGCTTTTACAGGAGTGGCCTCAGGGCTCTGATTCTAAAATGGAAAAGACTTTATGCTCCATTGCGTTTTTCAATAGGAAGATGACACATGTTGAGAGGGGATATCACCCATGTATTCAGCAACTTTTGGCCATTTACAGGGGTTTAAAACAAACTGAATACCTAACAGCTTTTTCCAAAGACATTATAGTACAGACACCGCATTATGCCATACAGGCTTTGGTAAATAAGACTCACCTAAATAAACTGATCGATGACGTCAGTCAAGCAGTGTTTGCAAAATGGTTGGCATTATTTAGTGTCAAGCAAGTTACAATAAAGGAGGAGATAAGTATTACTTATCTAACTTCATGGGATATGAAGGAAAACAACACAAATGATTTATGCACATTTCAAATCCAGAAAAGCCCATTCTGTCTCCTGATTTTCAGGAAGACAGGCCATCCGTCTTTGTTGATGGTGCTCAATTTTGGGACAATGGACAATATCGGACTGGATTTGCAGTAGTACCAGAAAACCCTTCTATGGGAGAGCCGACTCTGATTCAGTTACCGTGACACATGTCTGCTCAGCGAGCTGAATTGGAAGCAGTTCTTTGTGTTGCAGCATTTTCCACCTGTCAATATTTTTTCAGACAGTGCATACATAGTTAATTCTCTGTGGCTGCACATGTCTACATGGGCAAAGAGAGGGTTTGTTAATAATATGGGCAAACCACTCAAGCATGCTTTTGTGTTGCAGACTGTTTGGAATTTGGTTCGTAGTCAGTCCCTTGTGGGTTGCTATAGTATCTTAAAGGTGAAAGCTCATCAAAAATCTACAAATACATTTTTTCAGTTAAATAACTATGCTGCTCAGATGGCAAAAAAGGCAGCAAAGAAAGGAATGCAATTATATCCTACAGAACACCTTTCTAGTGTACCAAGTAAAACCACTGCATTACGTGCCATACAGTCATTTTCAGTTCAAAATTTGCAGCGCGATTTGCTGCAGATCCAAACTAAGTTTGGACTACATGAAGAGTTAAAAAAATTTACTCTTGCAGAAAAAAGTCCAGAGCAATATTATACAATATGTTTTGAAGACGGTTCTAGTCTTCCTTATATGCCATACCAACAGGCACGACGGTTAGTGAAATTTAATCATCAGGTATTGGGACATTTGAGTACACAAAAGTTATGATCCATTGTAAAGAACAAGTAATGGCATCCACAGTTAAAGAAAATGTGTGATTTAGTGCATGCTGAATGCTTAATATGTTTGCAGGTTAATGCTCAATTGAAAAAGCCACAGTTACTAAGGGTAACTCCAGTGGATGGACTTTGGTATGCCATCCAAATTGACTTTGCAGGTTCATTACCCCCAGCTAAAGGTGGGTACAGGTATCCTCTAGTGATAGTTAATGTTTTTTTCAAAATGGGTAGAAGTAATTCTTACAAAAACAATGGCAGCTAAGGCTACAGCAAAGGTCTTATAGAAAAACATTTTTTGTCATTGGGGATGGCCACGAGTTATCAAATCCAATAACAGGCCACAACTTGTCAGTAAACTGATGAAATGATTTGCTTGGTATCCAGCAATGATTTCATGTTCCTTACCATCCCCAGTCTAATGGGATAGTTGAAAGAATAAACAGGACTCTTAAGGAACGCCTTAAGAAAGCCTGCTTGGAAAAAGGCATAAATTGGGAAAAACATTTGCCTGGAATCCTGCTGGGTGTCAGAGCAACTCCACACAGTAAAACAGGAATCTCACCTTTTAAAGTCATGACTGGTAAAGAAATGCCTGTACACTTGCCATTCAATCCTACTGGTAGTACAAACAGATCATTATTAGACATTGCACAGCATCAACAATGGTTAAAAGATATTTCTGAATTTTGTCAAAGCCTATCAGAAATGCAAGCATTCAAATTACGGTCAAAGGATCCTGTTATGCCACAAAAAAAAACTTTCCTCTGGGACACAAGTATTAATCAATACATTCCAAATGGACGGTCCTTGGGATAGTAATTGGCAAGGACCTTTTAAAATAATTGCTCAGTTAGGACCTCTAGTGTACAAAGTTAAAGGAAAAAAAAAAAAAAGATTCTTGTTCATATAGATCAGTTAAACGTCATTAAGTGACTTCATGTTTTGTGGGGGGTTTTTGTAGACTCACGGCAAATGCCAAGTCTGAAACAGTTAAAAATGCATCTATCAAAACAACTTTCCAAATTAATACCACTTACGTGGAAAGCTTATATTATTGTACACAATGTTATTGTACTGACTGTATTCATTGAAGCCCTTGGGGTAGGGTGTCAAACAGAAAAAATGCAAGTTTGAAAAATAAACAATGACAATAAGCTAGGTTGGCATAAATGCTCAAAGATAAATCTTTTTTGTGGGCAAAGACAGCAGGACAACTTCACTTGTCCATCTAATGCTAATTGTACCTTTGGGCATATAATAGTTCCCAGTAATGTTACCTTTTGGTCCGTGGTTATGGGTCATTATTACATTTGACCAAATAGTCCTAAGGTAACCCTTAAATTGTATTCCAAAGTTTCTATTAAATGTTGCCAATTTCCTATATTTTATTTGTGAAAAGTAGAAAATTCAAAAAAATATCCACCATCAACACAACGGCTAGTCTTCACTTATGTGAAGAAATGTGGTAATCATACCATACAGAGAATTAGTATTCCTTCCAATAATACGAAAGTTCAAATAAATTTTACTACTGGAGTTTCTATAATATGTACTAATACCACAGTCATTACAGGCAGCATACATTGCGCATATGTTCTATCAATATTAACAGGTAAACCTACCTCTGTTCATACAGACCATTTGGTTAAAATCCCTTCTACCTGTTAAAAGGTAGGCAGACAGTATCAAAAGGTTGCAGTACATTTTAACATCACATTCCCAGACACAGGCAGGTGCCGATATAAAAGGGCATGGTATGATACTCTGCCAGGAAGCCTAGGTACAGGCATGGGAGCTATTAATGCAGCTGACGTTGAAATTCTAACTAATCGTTTAAAAGTAGTGGGGGAAGATATCTCTCAGATTGTGCATTTACAAGCATCCTGGAATCCAGAAATATGGAAGACACACATGCACAACATAAATTATCAGCAGCAATTGTTAGACAGTTATGATGCTATGCAGCTATATCAGCTGAAATTTGATGGTAGCATGACAATTTTTGTAAATTGGACAAAATGCATTATGAAATCTTTGTATGTGGAAATTCAAAAAAATAGAGTACAAACTGAACTTACGTTACAAAATGAAAATGTTTAGCGACAATTGTTTAACAAATGGATACCTGATACAGACTGGATTAAGCTATTTACTGAAGTAACATACTGTACTCCACAATATTGTACAGGAAAGTTTATGCATTAGAATGTTACTGATGCCAGTATTATGTGTCAATTTACTGTGTTACCTATGATATTTCTCATACAGGAAGGGTATGACTATTGGTTGCCACAATTTAAAGGTAATTATATAGATATGAGAGGAAAAACACATAAAATCGAGTATTGTACACAGACTCAAAATGGACTAATTTGTGGACAGCATTCGCCTGTCTATGAACCATGCTTACTGCAGCAGTCTGTTAATTTGTGTAATTCGACTATTATGCCTTCTTCTTTTCAAATGTTTATAGAAGTGGCTCCTCAGTATATGTGTCTGGTTACAGATCAAGACATAGGTCATAATTTAAAATTACCTTTTGTTGGATGTTTATCACATGTTGATTTCCTTAAATGGAATAATAAGAACTATGTGTTTACTGAACCCATAGAAAATGGAATAATAAGAACTATGTGTTTACTGAACCCATAGAAGTGAATATTTCCAAGAACTGAAATTATGACTTAATACAGCTTTGGTGGGATATCTTTACTGGTTGGTCAAAATCAGGAAAAAACTGTTAAGTTGGTTGATATTAGTAGTGTTAGGCATTATAGTCATACTAACTATCTGAAATTGCTACCTAAGTTGTCATTTGCGAAAAACTTATAGAATTCAACAAATCATGATGGTTAACCTAAATAAACCAGAAAAGGTTTCAATGTGTACAACTGAAGTTGAAAATGAATAGTCAGTTTCCACTTTTTAAATGAAAAGAGGGAATTGTGAGAGTAAATAACAGGTTAAAATGGATTTCAGTGGATTTTTTCTGAAAATGTAAAATAAATATTCTGCATTTTAGTGTATAGAGTGCATGCAGTTTTCTAACTTGGCAGAACATATAGCTTGGCATTCATTGTTAATAAGAGTCAGAAGTAAAATATTTTATCTTTTATAAACTATGCAGCTTGTTAAATGTATTATCTACAAGCAGGTCAAGACGAACTCTTGTATGCAGCTGTGTCTTGTCAATATGATACCTAAGATAGGCCAAGGACGAAAGGAGTTATTCTTCAGGAACAGAATGTTTAAGATATGGAAAACAAACTGACAGCAGACCAGCTTGAAAGGAAAGACTTATTATTCTAGCAGATTCTCTAAACTGCTGATGCAGGCTGAAAAGACACTATAAAGATTGGGACTTTTTCTTTTGTATGACAGACTATGATTATTCTAAGTTGAAGTATGTTTTGATGTATATACCTTTCATTGTTAAGTTAGATGTAAACCTCGTGTGCAGTAAATGAATGTCGTAACAGCAGAACTGTCTCAGTGTCTTCACTGAGTAAAGGTATAGACTACATGAATAGTCTAGTACCACTTTAGCAGTTTAACAATTGATGTGCAATAAATCCATCAGTATTGGGTCAGAGGATTACTTGTATGGTCACCTCTTTAGCAGTCTATAGGATACCAAATATACTGACAAGGCTTTGAGCCAGTCCATGTAGGAAATATTGTTTAGGTCTTATATCCTTTCACTAAGGTATCTATGTCTCAGATGTTGCATGTGTCTGGATATATTCATGCTATAGGGGATATTATACTGAAGGACTGGCATAATATTGGCTCAGTAAAGGAGGATAATAGCATCCCTAGATTTAGACACAATCCCTTTGTTTATAAGCTGTGAAATATAGAATAATGTTCTAATGATAATAGACACATGATGGCTGTAAGTTAGGTTGTTGTCCATATAAGTTCCCAAATCCCTAAAACTGGTTAAACTCTTAGTTGCATATTGTCAATATGATACTTCCCTGGGGTAGATGACTTCCTGAAGAATACAATACATTTTTGGCATTTAGTTTCATACTATGGTTTTGGCACCAGTTATATATTTGGGACAAACCTTCCTGCAGGATGGCTATGTCTTTTGTGGATTCACTGACTGCTCCTAGCTTTCAGTCCTCTACGAACCTAGTCAGCCAGAGCCTTTGGTACTGGCTTTTACTTCAGAAAAGTAGATGCCAAACAGAAGAGGTCCCAGCACAGATCCCACTGGTGACTGGTCTTTCTATGTAAGTAAATTTCCCTATTTTGATTTCCTCCATCCTATCTGTGAGCTAGCTGGCAACCCAGGAGGTTGCAAATAGGTTTATTTCCATTTTATTTCAAAAACGTTTGCCGGGGTGAGGTATACAGTATGCATCATTTTACTTTCATCCATCGCTTTGGAGACTTTTTCAGAAAAGTCCACCAGGTTAAGTAAACATGACTTGGCCTTGCAAATCCAAACTGAGACAGCTCAAGTGTTTGTGGGTTCCCTATGTCCTGACTGATTAGTTCCATGGTAAGACTTTCCATGGCTTTGCATATGAGGCTGATCAGACTTATGGGTCTGTAATTGCCTGGGTCTGGGGAAGGTTCTCCCTTATGTAGGGTATGACAGAAGCTGTTTTTTATTCTCTTGGTTAACAAACTGTATGGAGTCTGAGGTTGAACATTATTGTTAGACAGATGGCTAAATCTAAAGATATTTTCAGGACTCATCACTGCATTATTTTTTAGCTTTTGATAGCTCTTTTAGGGCATGTAAAATGTACATTTATTCCTTCTTAAATGCTAATGCAATTGATTTTTTTTCTTTCTAAGTCAAAATGCACCTCCTCCATTAACTGATGGCTAGGAACATAATTTAATGGTGTCCTATAGGTAATTATCTGAATATTACTCAATGAAAATTTCAAAAGAATATATAAAGTCATTTGTAGATATGAACATTTAAAAAAAGAAAATGAAAAACTATAACAGCTGATAGCCCTTAACTCTATGTAGTAAGCCTTACAAGGCTATATCTCTAAATGATAGAAATAAAAAAAAAATAATTTTGGATGAACTAAAATTGAATTTTATTGAGCTTCTAAAGAAAAAGATAAACTTTTTAGTCTACTAAACATTTCTAAAGAGCAGTCAGTTTCTTCAGATCACAGTTAATGCCAGATTGACTGTGTTTTTTAACTGGATTTCTTAATTAAGCAATGCTAAGGTCACAGTTACAATCCAGTAACTTCAGCACAAAGTAATTGCCTACCTCTACACTCAAAGATGTGATGCCCTTTGTCAGTCAGGTTGTGATAAGGGAATGAGAGGTTTCAGAGTCAGTCTGAGGTGGGTTTGAGCATGAAGGGATAAGCAAGGAATGGTAAAGATAATAAGAACTGAATATTACAGAATAATCTGGAAAGGAACACAATTATGTTGATTAGTCACGGTGGAAAAAGCTATGTTTTTTCACCCAGTTTCTGTGCTTCATTAAATAAAATGGTTAAAAGGGTAGACCCCCTTGAGGGTTGCAAAGATTATGTAGGTATACTTGGAAGACATAGTGTGAGTGATAAGAAGGAGTCTGCGTGAACATAATCATGTTTATAATGCCAAAGTCATACCAACTGCTAGGATGTGAGAGTATGCAGACTGTGTTAAATTGAAATAAAAATCACATAAAGTACCAAGTGCACAAGCAAACTAGTTGAAAAGAGGGTAACCACAAATCACCAAACCCATCAAAAATTTGCAAACAATAGCATCACACATATAGTTATATGTACAAAATGCCATAATCCAAGGACACTGAAAATCAAACAGGATAGAAGCAAGTCAGTGGGTGGGGAGCAGAATTGTGGTCTTAACTCATGTTTAGTGAAAGAACAAACATAACCCATAGACTAGAAGGGAAAAAGTTATCAGGGAGCAAACTCTGCAAAAGATTAGATCATCTTGGGGGTTCAAGGTGGCATAGGGACTAGGAATGAATAAGGGGAATAGATCCCTTACTACAGGTGGGAAAATGAGAGTGGGGCATAGGAATATGTAGGGGGAGAGAAACAAGAGCACAACATAATAGAAATAAACACTTACCTGCACTTCTCATGTACACCTTGCAGATTAGGTGGTGCTCGCATGGATATGGACAATGGCAGCAAAGGTGTTGTTTGTCTAGCAGTAGGGTAGTACAAGAAAACACTTCTATGAGAATTCTGATATATGTATAAAAACTGAAAAAACTTAAAATATGAGAATTCTGATACCTATAAGTGAAAATAACCCTGAAAATATCAATCAGTACATGATGAGGGCTCCAGGTGTCTTGAATTCCTGAGGACCTGGTTATGTTTACCCATTCTACATCACTGCACAGTACCAGGAGAGTCCAAGAAAGAAATTCGCCCATCAGATCTGAGTATGTTGTGATGCAATGGGCCATGTAAATCCTGGCTGGCTTGAAGACACTAGTCTTGAGTGATGTATTCTTATGGGAAAGCCCTTGTTAGTCTTAGGAGTCATGTTTTAGATAATGGATAGTGTCCCCACAGTAGCCGAGAAAGGCTACCTGAACACCCTGCTTGAACACAGAGAACATCTATGGCAGATCAGACTAAATGCATGTAAGCCCCAGGACTCATTGAGACTAATTCAATCAAAATTCATCTCTGCATTACATCTCTGAAATGTCAGGACTACAATTAGCACTCACCTGATTAATGATCATTGAAGAATCTTTGCTTTAAGCCAAGCTGATAACTGTTCCTACTACTGCATTAACTCATTGCCATTTTATCTAACTGCTGTGGGAGATGGACAACTGCACTTAACAGTGTTATTCTTATTTGCCTGGTCACTGGCTATTCGCTTTTTGGATGTGGTACTAAGTGAACTTTTTGAGGGAATGTAGACTAGTCATCATCATCCAGTTTCTTATACTGAATCCATACCAAAAATATAACTGACCTGCTGAAAGCTGCACTGAGGTCATATGAGTATAATGTCTACTCAATGCAGTTAGTTCATGAGGGTAGGTATCACCTTAGACACTGAATATGACAGTAAGAGTAAAAGGCTTCTCATTAATGAATGTACAGTTCCCTCTTTTCTGGGATTACACTACAAAATGGAAACAAAGCTGGCACAGTAGAAAAAGTAGAGTAGAAAGTAGAAAGATAGAGTGGTTGGTTATTCTCCCTTCCACTTCACTTCCAGTACCCTTAGTATTTATGCTTAACAGCAATGAGTTTTCCTAGATATTCTTATTTTAAACAGAATATTATGTAACTGAGAAAAAGTGTAATAGTTAAAGCATTTAAGATCCAAATGAAACCTTAAAGTGCAGATTTCTGGTTGGTCAGGGGCTAGTATATTTATTTTGAAACTTCATATGCCTGTATAAGCTTAGCGCATTATCTCAGAGCTTCCACGTAGTTGTCAACCACGCTATTGATTCTATGGTACTTTTTACACTGAATTGCACTCGCTCTCAAAATATGTAAGAGTTGTTATATTTGTACATTTCTGCAGAGTGTTTGCACTTTAAACTGCATTTTAATGATGTTGCTTTTAGTGATGTAGCTAGGGTAGGGTGAGAGGGGTAGCTGTCCTGAGCAAAAAGTCTTGGGGTGAGGGGAGAGCAATCAGCTGATCTGAATTTCTTTAATGCAATACTAAATTTCAAAGCCAGTATTGCATTTGCGGTCTAACCTGAGAGATGTATCACTCCATGCTTGGTCTAAACTGTAACAAGCTGCTTGCTACATTATAGCAAGCATTTTGCTATAGTTTAAATTAAAGAAGATTTTATTTTAACTAAAGCATGAGCACTGTAGTGCTCTGAGCCGGCAGAGTACAAACTATAGCAACTGCTTGCTAGATTTGTTGTAAGCAGTTTGCTACAGTTTAAAAGATGAAAAGATTTTTTTAAAGTAAAATGTGGGAAAGGAGGGTCCGGGCAGGGCACAGCAATGGGACCTGAATGGCTAAGGCATGGGAGTGTGTGGTTATGCATCTGGCCACAGGATTGGTGTGCCAGCAGAAGGAATGGCCATTTTTTATTTATTTATTTATTTACTGCTCTTCAATGGAAGAGTGGAGGGGGAGGAGCAGGAGTGGATGTAAATGTAATCAGCAAAGTACAATAAAGTGCTTTTTTTGCTCTTCACTTGAAAAACTGAGATGGTAGGGCTGGTTGTGCTTTCACCACTACATTTCATTGGTGCACTGAACCTATATTCATCTAGAGCTGAGTATTTGCTCTACTTTGCTGTGTTGCTCTTTATCCTGTAATACTTGTGCTGCTATTAAATCTGTGGTATTATTTACTGAGTTCTTGCATCTTGATTTGTAAGGGCTTTTGAATTTTTGTCTGTGAGCTTCTGTGCCTCTGTTTGGTTTATTGTTTGATCTCGGTTATTTGCTGCACTCTGGACAACTTCTTAGAGTGTTTTTACTTTAGAAGATTTTGTACTGCACTCTAGTGACAGGAGAGGGTAATCAAAACCACAAAACATCTTGAAAAACACCAACATATGAGATATAGAAAAAATAATTTGATGGTTATGCATGTTCTTTCTGATGAAGTTCTTCTGGTGAATGTTATAAGAATTAAAGTGCTTTAAATTATTTTTTCTATATCTCACGAATTGCATTTTTTAGTATGTGCTTTGGTTTTGGTAACTTATATTTTACACCTCTTGGTTTTTTGGTTCAAGGGTTTTCTGTTGTGACTGGAAAGCATAACCAAGTCACTTATGAGCTGATGATCACTTGCTTAATATGTGTATTTCCTATTGGCTAGAAGGCTAGTTCCTTTGTTTTGAGTCTTTCTGTACCAGCATGAACTCCCTGCATTTGCGTCACCTTGCTCATCTCACAGCAACAGTAATCAGTGCCCTGCATAGATGCATACACCTAAAATTTAAATTTTCCATGTAAAAAATACCATGAAATTTCTTCAGTAATTATCCTTAGATAGTCTTGATTGTGCTTTATACTCTTAATGCGACCAAGCCAGCCATCTGTAAATTCCCCTTGCAACATCACCTTGTAGATCACGTAGTAAGGATATTTAATAATGGAAATGCACTTTCCTAATATCTGTGTAGCCAGATTTATGGACATGAAGGTCCTGAGACAATGTAGCAATTGTCTCTTGTTTACTGACAACCACCTAATTAAAAAAAAATGAAACGTTATGCGAGAGATGTAGTGACACTGTATCTCTGTAGGCAAAGTTGTTGCATACAAGCAATTATAATACCAGTTTGTCAGAAATGCACACATTACATCCACCAAACATAGAACTGAACAGACTCCTAGATCTACATATGCTGAGGCCCATAAAAGCAATCTTCCTAAACCACAAAGATCTCCCAGATGTTGCCCTCACAATCTATATCCTCAGCAACTTCAAAAGTAGTCTACCAAAATAACACCCTCCACTACAATGCAGCCACACTTTGTGATTTCTCAACTTCTAAGCCCATAAGGCATAGCACTATGCAACCCAATATCTGGTTATAAGAGAATCTATTGTGAAAAACACAGATGCCTCATCCACCAGGCTGAGTAAGGGGAGAATCACAGTAAGTTGCTTATTAAGGGCTAGGACCCAGCAGATCATGCATGAACGCAAGTTGTTGAATTCAGTCATAGTCCATGTGGGTGTAAATGACCCAAGGCATACATTGAGGGCTATATGAAGACACATAATGGAGATTTTGGACTATCTGTTCCAGGCCAGTATGAACCTAGCATTGAGCGGCATTCTACTTTTCCAAGGATGATGTCACTATACAAACAGAACATGGCTGACTTAAATAATTGGCTTAGATTTTAGTGTCATTTAAAGGGGGTACAACATTTGGCAGACCGTTCTGGTTTGCCAAGCATGGTCAGCATCTGTTCCCGCTGGGCTGTTGAATATTGACTTACACCTTCTCCACCCCCTCATATTCCCTTTTTTTAGGCATTACCAACCTATTAAACCTTCCATCTTAGCAGACTCAACCAAAATCTGAAAATCTAAAGATGTTACTGCTTAACGGTAGGAGACTAAACAAGAAATTTTACACTCTGCAAACTCTCCTTACCTTGGAGAATGTAGATGTTTGTTTAGTTACTGAGATATGGTTTAGAGCCATGGAGATCACCCCAGTAGTACAAGACTATAATCCCTTCCATGTATTTAGACCAGTTATTGTACAGGAAGAAACAAATGGTGGGAGTGTCTCAGTTTTCATAAAAAAACAAACACACTTCAAGACTCATTAGACAACATGATGCACTTGAGTTCTTCTGTGTCCAAATTACTACAGGCAAAGTACTGTACCATATTCTTGCAGACTGTAGATCCCACACTATGACCCAGGAAACCCATGGTTCTTACTTATATGTACTGGAGACACTCCCCATTCAATTCAGCACCATATTCATGGTTGACATTAACTACCCCACTGTAAAATGGGAATCATAAGAAGCCAAAAACATGGAGCCCAGAGATTCCTGGATTTTGTTAGGACAAACACCCTGGACCAGAGAGTCCATATGCCCACTAGGGGCACAAGAATCATTGACCTGGTCCTCATCAACATAAGAGAACACTGCACCCCTCAATGTAATATTTAGTCTGGTCAGTTAACACCATTCAGCTGTTTTTTGTTGAAACAAACATACACTCCAGGATCCCAGCAATCCTGATACTTTTGGGAATTATTCTCTGGCAAACTTCCAATTATTAAGTGACACCCTGTCAAAATTTCAAACCCTCCCCAACCCTGGGAACACTGCGGCCTATGCAGAATTGTTCACAAAAATCCTGTACAATCTTGTTAATAACTGCATTGAGGTGATGTGCCTACCTGGAAAAAGTACAAGACAAACTCAAAAAGCAAGCCACCTTGGTAGAATCCCAGCATCATTAGACAGTATAAGAACAACAACAACAACAAAAATAATAATAATGGCAAATACTAGGAAGTGCTGTGCCCCAGCAAGGTAAAAACTCCCTCATCAATCTGACCAATCAAGTTAGGGGGATAATCATATCTACCAAAGCTAAGACTGAGACAAAAAATAACTTCCCCAACCAAGAACAATCACAAGGTTTTATTCAGCTATGTCTGCAACCTCAGCAACAATATATAACAATGTACCAAATTAATTGTAAATGGAACCATCTATAATGAGCAAGAAGATATATTAAAATCTACTGACCATCAAATTTAGCCCCCGTTTTACTCCCCCTTCCTTCAAGACATGCCTCAAGAAATATCCTCAACCATAACACCCCGGCTATTATTAGGGAGAGCATTTCCTCGATGCACTCTCCAAGGCCAAAAATGTTGCATCAATTGGCCCCGACAATATCCCAGGATGCATTCTTAATAGCATGAAACATGACCTATGACCACCAGAATCACTATTTAACTATAGCCTCCAAACAGGCTTTGTGTCAAATAAATGTAGAACTGCCATTCTTCTGTACAAGGGCTGGCTATCTACAGACCCAGAAGTCTGACTAGTCTCATATGCAAGGCTGTCGATAGAATTACCATGGAAATAATAAACTATGACATATGATGCCTTGAGTCTACTCAGACTGGTGGAGTCCTTTGAGAAGGTTACCAAAGCAAAGGACAATGGAAAAAAAATGTGAATACTGCCTACCTTGCCCAGCCAGAATGTTTGGCACAATACCCAACTCCAATATTGTTGACACAAAATTAGGTATAAACCCCTGTGTCACCTAATGGATAGCCAGATTTCTCATAGGTAGGACCCAAGAAGCTAGGATAGAGGATTCTACCTCCACAAAAAGACCAGTCACTGGTGAAGTCCCCCAAGGCTCAGTGCTGGGACCAGTGTTTTTGGTATCTGTTTCTCTGTGATCAAGGCTAAAGTCCAGGGTCTCTGGCTGACCACATTTGCATAGAACTGCAAACTGGGTGCTGCACAAAACCCATCAAACACACAAATACTGTCCATGAAGGTCTGTCACAGGCAAGTAACTGCTACCAGAGCCAGTGTCTAAAACTTAGCAACAACAAATGCATAATAGTACCCTTTGGGAAGATGGCTACCCCTGGAAACTATCACATTGACAATACACCCTTAAGAGCAGACTCAGTGGTCAGGGACCTGGGAATGCATGTCGACAGCAACCTAGCCTTTGACCATTATATGCCTAGAGTGTTAGGGAAATCATTCTATGTTGTGCAACTTACAAGCAAGTCTATGGGGTCTGGGTCCAAGGATGTCCTTGTGCTTCCTGTGCTTTTATTTATTTATTTTTATTTGCAGTTTGTTTTCCAGGATAGTCCATTGGGATACAAGGAGCCCATTTTCAATGGAGTCCTGGGGAGAAAAGCTCCAGAGAAATACAAATACATAGTACAGAAAGAGCACAAATCCATAATATACACTTCAATTAAATGTTAAATACATATTTTGTATAATACAAACCCATATTGCATGTGGGTCTCATCAGACTAGTTATCAAGTATGATGCCCCCTTTAGTGTGTACCTGACCAAGCACACAACTGGAACATTCATAGTGGTTCCGAAAACAAAAATAATACAGGGTGTAAGCAACATATCCTATGTGAGCAACCTCAAAGCCTTGTCCCTGTACTTGGTATCCTACAGGCTGCTGAGAAATGATCTATGCCTAGCCTACAAGACTTCATATGATTTCACTGTGATGGACTTCTTGCACATTTGCAAAACAAACAGCATCAGAATTACCAGATCTAGGGACCTAAACCTTGCCTGCAACGCAAATAGGAAATGCTGAAGTTACAGGTATGTCTCAGAAACTACACCATCTCTGGAACACCATTTTCATCTATGACAAGCAGAGTTATTCCCTAACCAAATTCAAAGATAACTTGGAAGTGTGGATGGGAAATTAGAAATTTATCCCTGGTCTGGCACTTATGTCTCTAACAGATAGAGACAGCCTGTAAATGCTTGACCACACATGCTCAAGTCTATATATACCCTCTAAAACGACCATAGAGTATCGACCTGCCAGAAATATTTGGGAAGCAAAGCTAGACTTAAAAAGGACTCCCCCCACTCAGTGTCATTAGTCTAGTAACCACCTATGAACCTATATTGCTTTACTATATTGACAGTTTGAATAATGCATGAATTTTGCAATGCTGGATTCCATTAGTAATATAAAAATTAAAAAAAAGAGCATGATATGTAAGAAAATGTATTTTTCTGCCAGTGACCATCTTATAAGTACAATAATGTCTTCCATAATTAACTGAACTTGGGAATAGTGGACATTCCAAGAACTATTCTGGAGCATTAAAAAAAATCATATCATTGAACAATATTCCTTTGACTTCTGCATACTCTTTTCAGTATTACCTCTTTCTGCATAAAAAGAGAAGTAACTTACATGCATTTTAATGTCACAGATGACAAACTTATGGACATCTAACCAATAGTTGCTGCCACCCTCTGATTTTGTTAGTGTTCAACTCTAGTAACCATTAAAATCATGCTCTCATATAGATATTGAGGCATTTCTCTCAGTACGAGTGTAAGTGGTAAGCACTTATTTAATAAAGATTTAGACTAACAATCTGTTGAGTGAGGTTCTGACAGAGAAGAGGCAAGCCAGACAAAAATGTTGCCAAAGTCTGGCTGGCAGTGAAGGCAAAAAAAAAAAAACAGACACGGCCACCCACTGCCCCCAATGTGTTATTTTTGGATGTCTTTCAAATTTATAACATGGCCAACTCCTAAATTTATCTTATGCCATTTACTATATATATTTTGATTAAGTATTTTGAAGTGAGGTAACCATGCATCATCTGATTTATTCACTACATATTTATAATTTTCAGAAACTGATCTGCTGCATAAAATATGTATATTAATGAAGAAGAATATGTTAAGTAATGTCATGAATTTTGTGAATTACAGGGAAAATAGTTTGGCTTGGTTTCCTGCATGCCTGACAACCTTTTGATGTTCAGCAAAAAAAAAAAAAAAGACGCATGCCTAGCCATGTCAGCATGAAATTTTTTTTCACACTTCTATGAGCCTGATTCTGTTGTATTAGGTAACAAGCGCTGAGTCAAGCAACCATGTCAAGGAAAGCCAGACCTAAGTATGACAGTTGATCATGAAGTCATATAACCAGCAATTCAAGAATGTTTGTAGCACCTTCATGATAGCATTTTGGACAAGATGCACATTACTTTAATTATGCTTCTCAGCTTGTGTTACTAAAAAATGACATGTTACTCTACATTCTTATTAGGATTTGATAAACTGGTCAAGACCCACAGTGCTTAGCAGACCATAAAAGCTTGCATATCTCTTTCCTGTATGGTGCTAACTTCTCTCAGCATATTTAATACTTCAACAAAAATATCTTGCTTTCAAAAAGTGCTACTACTGTGGCAGAGCTTTCCCTGAATCTTCTGGGACAATCACAATGTTTACTACCATCACAGCTCAGGTGACACATATGTTTGCATGCCTCCTGCTGGCTTTTTATTATAGATGACTATAGCCTATTTATACAAGTCATTTCTCGCTCCAAAAGATGACAATTATTCATAGGTTCATAGGTAGGTACTAGGCTATTGGCCCTAGGGCCTATATAAGCCTAGCCAACAAGGTACCCAGGTTTTCAACCCCCATTAAATTATTTTCCTGTGCCCCTGTCAAGCAGAGCCACAGAAGTGATCCCCGGGGTGAATTTCCTATCTCCCATCCAATCATCAAGATTTTTCTTGAAGAGTGCTAATGAGGAGTTTTGTCTGATATAGATAGGTAGTTTGTTCCAGAGTATGGGAAGTCTCTGGGACAAGAATCTATCCCTCCAGCATGTTCTGTTTATTGTGGTGACAAGGTTTAGGTCCCTAGACCATGTAGCATGGAGGGATTGGGATTTCTTTAAGTGGAGCATGTCCAACAGCTCTGGGTTTGACATAGCTTTGTATGTCAGGCAGAGATTGCCTCTGAGTAGGCAATATGTGATGGAGTAAAGCGGGAGTTTTTTTGAGACGGTCTGCGTATTGTATTGTAATTTATTATATTTTGTTTAAATTTCTTTACAAAAGTCCAAATATGCTCTGAACAATAAATTTCATTTTTGATTTAAATTAATGGAGATATGATACAGCATTCTCCTATGGTTATCTCTGCTGTAGCAGGTGTTGTATGATAAAATAAGATGGGATGTCCATCAGTACCAAACTGTTGATAGAAAATATTGTATTTCCTTTTAATCCGTTATACTTTTACTTAGAGGTCAAAAAACCATCAGTACTTCTGAAGCCGTATATTTTTCCATACATGAATTCTCCAAATCACAAACACCTCTTCTGTCTGACATATAGTCAGCTAAAGAAGAGTATAAGAGGCAACACAAGAACCCAAAGAGTGAAACAGGCATCCTCTTTCTTTAAATAGATTATTTAATATTGGGTCTAAACTAGATTATTGGCACTCATTAGGCCAATCATTGGGTCTAAACTAGATTATTGGCACTCATTAGGCCGATCATTGAGTATAATGCCCCTTAAGGTATTTAACTGTTCAAACAATTTCACAGCTGAAACAACCACAGCCATATCTCTCAACCGCTTAGCTCAAGAAATCTGGAAAAGGCAAAAATTATGGGGGGCAAAGGCTCAAAAATAGAGACAGATTTTAAATATTGCTTTTACAAACTTAGAACATTGCTAAAACAATAGAGTTTGCATTGTCATACATTTTGTTTAAGGATATGAACTCTGAAATTCAAATGTCTGCAATTATTTAGTGATTTCAGTCCTAAATGACTTTCCAGAAAAAACACAAATTTTATAAGAAACAAATCAAAAATAAAATACAAAAATCTGGTCATTCTGTGAAAATCTGGACAGTTGAGAGCTAGTGCTTTCACACTAAAACAAACAAGGGCTTAAATCATAAAAACTATGCAGACCATCTCAAAGCTTTGTCTCTCTTTTTGTTATCATACAGGCTACTGACAGGTGACCTCTGCCTTGCATATACAGCTTCAAAGACCATATTCTGTGAAACCTATTATGCATTTACAAGTCCAGTGGTGTCACCAACCCACACTCAAGGGAGTAAATCTTTTTTTGTAAAATTAATGGAACATGCTGCAGGGATTGGTATGTGTCACAGAAACTACAGCTCCTATGGGACTGTCTTCTAATCCACATAAATCAGAGTAGTTCTCTTAATCTTTTCAAACATAATTTGGACAAATGTTTAGCATCACTAGCCCTCATAGATAAGGAAAGATGTAATTACTCTGACATGTACTTGTTTGGCCTATTTTTCGATAATAGGATCATAGCAGGTTTCAAGGCTATCGACCTGGGGGTCATTTCAAGCCTAGCCTTTTCCTCCCAATGTAATACCATAGATACTCTAGTCAATATCCAGGACTGTATTTACTAATGATTGCCCATGTCCAGGAGGGTTGTGGATGCTATCCCCAGTATGAATTTATGGTGCCCCATCCAATCGACCAGGTTCCTTTTGAACAATGTCATAGAGGTGCTCTGCTTCGCATGAATTGGCAGCCTATTCCAAAGATGCAGCAGTTGCTGGGAGAGAAATCTGTCCCTCCAGTACATCCTATTCAAGTTGAAGGCCATATTTAGATCCCTGGAACAGGTAGCTCTAGTCCTGTTTGCTTTATGAATGTGCAGCAAATTCTTTAGGTTTGGGTCAGAAATTGCACCACTAAGAAGTCTATACGATACTGAGTATAGTGACCGGGACTTTAATCGGTCTGTGTAAGGCACATGCTGGAGTTCCTTGATCTTCTTTGTTAGAAACCTCTAGGGTTTCTCCAACTGCTACAGGTACTTTGTGTGGTACATGCAAAAAGGGGTGTTATACTCAATTATGGGTCTGATAAGGGAAGAGTATAGAGGGGTTATAACCTCCTTTGCTCTAGAGATGATGCCTTTGCTAATCAAGTGTGCTTCATAGATGACCTTCCTTACTACTGTAGACACATGGTGGTCAAAATTCAGGTCACAGTCTACTTGTGTTCCCAGATCGCTTACCACATCATAGGTACATAGGGTATTGTTAATTTGATAGTGTGAAAGGACATTGTTTTTACTGAAGGGAATGATGATGCATTTCTTGTCATTTAGTTTAAGATCATGACTAAGGCACCAGTCATTGGTCTGTGTAAGACCCTCCTGAAGTATACTGACATCATTTGGGGATTCAATAATTACAATCAGTTTGTAGTCATCTGCAAACTTGGTCAGCCACAGCCCCTTAGTTTTGTCATGAACTTCTGAGAAGTACAAATCAAACAGTAGGGGGTCCAGCACTGACCCTTGTGGCATGCCGCTGGTGACAGGTCTGCTGGTTAATGTGGAGTCATCAACTTTGATAGTTTGTGAGCAAGTTGGTGACCGATCTTACAACAAAGGGGTTTACATTCACTTTGCTAAGTTTACTGGTAATGCCTGAATGTGGGATTGTGTTGAAGGCCTTGGCCAAGTTGAGGTATGCTGTGTGCACAGATTTGCCCTCATCATTGGCCCTGGTCACATTTTTGAAGAAATCCACCAGGTTTCACAGGCAGGATCTGCCCTTGGCG
Organism: Protopterus annectens; assembly: GCF_019279795.1. NCBI lineage: Eukaryota > Metazoa > Chordata > Ceratodontiformes > Protopteridae > Protopterus > Protopterus annectens. The sequence continues at coordinate 446,791,267 of NC_056749.1, read as the reverse complement.
AAGACAAATTTGGTCGGATCCAGGCTGGTCATACTTATGGGTCTATAATTCCCTGGGCCTATTGCCAAACCACCTTTGTGGAGGGGAGTAACTGTTGCTGTTTTCCATTCCACAGGAACATAGCCTGTGGTTAGGCTGTGATTGAACAGGGTACTTAATGGTAATGTTAATCCATGTTTTAGTTTGCTTAGAAGACAGTCTGGGATGCCATCTGGTCCCATAGAGGCTGTGTTTTTTGCCTTAGACAAGGCTTTAATAACCTACTCTTTGGATATATAGGGTGGGTGAGTTGATGGCAAGGTTTGTGATAAGTTTGGAAGGGTTAAGGGAGTAAAATTTTCATCACATCCTTCCACTGGCAGGTTTGCTATCTCTGTGAGATCAGTGTATATGATACCATTAGTCACTAATTCAGCACATGCTTGGGTTCTAAATTTTAGGTTGAGTATGTAGCTGTAAAAGGCTATGTTTCTCAAAGTTACCCCTAGGGAATTTGACATGTTGTCTTATTTGCCTATTGAGGCTGAGGAGGGTCCTTTTCCAATGTTGGGCCGTGCCTTAGTTTTCCTAGACAGCAACTTTTTTTGCATTTGTTGTAAAGTTTGTTGATGCTGAATGTCCACCGGGGGTCTGGCTTTGATTCTCGCTGGAATAGCTGAGTCTATACACTTTACAAGTGATTGTACAGAACTTTAGAGTAAGCTTTGGTGTAGTTACCACTTCCAGCTGGGGGTGGGGCTTGGAATGCATTTATACCTTCCCCTAGGAGGATACAGTTTGCCTTGGTGAAGTTTCTAGTCTGACTTCACACTTTGTGAGTTTTGGTGTTAGTGTAAGTTCAAAGGCAACTGATTTGTGGTCCGATTTGTGGTGGTACATCTGTTTGTCATGTTATTGAGGACCAGATCTAATATGTTTGTTCCTCTTGTCAGGATTTGCACAATTTGTTCCAGGGCATTTGAGTTAACAAAGTCAATTTATTTATTTACTTACATTTGTTTACTGGGAAATTCTGACTGGACACAGGTCCTTTTTCAGCGGATGCCCGGGGATAAAAGCTCCACATCATGTACATGATAAATAGAGATACAAATTTACAGCAATAGTAAACAACATTACAGGTTGTTGACTTTAATACAATAACAAGATATTGATTATCAGCAGTATATACAGTAAATGTTGCAAGTTAAGATAGTTTCTTGTCATTTATATTAGTAACAAAGTTGTCAGACAAGATTTTAAAGTATGTAAAGACAACTAGCTAATCCTGACTGTGGTTAGTAGTGACAGTAGTATAGTTGGGTTAAGAGTCTAGGTGGGGGGTAAGGGTGGAGGGACTTTTGCGCTAGTCAGTTATGGCTAAAATAGATTTCCCAGTTGATGGTTGGATAATTGAAGTTCCCCCATGACCAGAGTGTTTGGCAATATTTGGATTGACTCCAGTTTGGTCTAGTAGGCCTCATGCACATCATGATCCATGGAGGGGGATCAATAACTAGCTATGGCTTGTCTTAGCCACAGTGATCTGAACTTGGATTAACTCCATGGAGTTGCCCTGTCTAACTAGTTGGGTGGTGAATTTATCTCAAATATAGATAGAAACATTGCCTCCTTTGGTTCTCACACATTTCTTTTACTGTTTGAAGGTGTGGAAGGCATTGTGGCCTTGCAAGGCTGGGGCACTATCTGAGGCCTTGAATCAGGTTTCTGTGACTGCACAGACATCTACATCCTTCAGTGATAGTAGTGCTTCAAGGGTGTGCAGTTTTTTGTTTAAGCTCCTAGCATGTAGCAGCATATCCTTTATTTTATGACTCGCAATTATTACACTGGCAATTTTGTTTTTGAGACCTTGCCTAAAAAAGGCACTATGGGGGAGGCAAGAGCCTTTACCAGCAGCCGAAAGCCTAGTGGTGCCAGGTGTAAACCATCTCTGGCAAAGCAGCAAAGTTTGTCGACCATATCATCCCAGGCTGACAGAAACTAGATCCCCTTGGAATAACACCAAACACTAAGCCAGTTATTGAAATCAATATTTTTTTGTTTATACTGTGGCATCATTCTAGGTGAGGGTGATATGCTGCTAAAGGCTAGGGACATACCTGCCTGAGACACATACTCAGAGAGTTCAATCATGTCTCTCTTCATATAGTCCAGTGACGTACATCTCAAGTCATTCAGTCCAATGTGAGCTATGATGGAGTCATAATGGTAGTTGTTGCTGAAAGACCTGAGTGCATGTGTGATCTGATGAATCCTGGCACCACACAAGCATGTGACCATGACTTTCTCCTTATCTAACCTGGTGAGTGGGACAGCCATGTATCTCACTATGGAGTCTCCAATGACAAGAAGATTTGGTTTATGAGTGTTACTCCTTAAGGGTTTGGTAGGTGAGACACTGGTGTTGCTATCTGTCTTGGGTGCTGTGGGAATTGTATTGTAGCAGTTAAGTGTTTTGGAGGTCTCTGGTGTTTTAGTAGTTTTTTTGAGATAATCTCTGCATATGTTGATTTATGTGTTGGATGCGTATTACCTGTATGAGTAGTGGTACTATGTGCATGAGTAGTGCTGGGTGAGTTGACAATCTCTTCAGTGTCACTGTTTCAAGTGCTACAGAACAGGGATTTAAAATTCTTGGTATAGATACATCTCTCGCACTCTGTACTAGAGTGAGTTACTAGGAGACGATTGTCAGTGCACATGAAGCAGTTACTACACTGCCTCAGGAGACCCAAGTTAACAAGGCTGGCAGGAGAAACAAGGGTAGTCCAACTCTCCATAATGCTAGATTTGAAGATCTGTTATCACAAAGGGGTGCTTTCAGAGCTGATTTAGAAGGTGCTCTGTAGATGGGTGATTCTGACAGGGTTTTTGGCTGGTGGTTTAATAAGTCACAGCTCACTAGCAATACTTTTCAGACTGGAAATGTACTAAAGATGAAGACCACACTAATGTACTACAGCTGTAGCAAAAGGGAAAATTGTCAAAATTATCGGTCCAGCTAGGGTGCACAATTGCGCAGCAGTGCATGTGCTGAGCGAGGTGCATATAAGAAGAATCCTACTCAAACTCGGGGCTTAAATACCAGAAGCTAAAAACTTAAAAAAAACTTTTAAAAAGTTCAAAAGAATCAATGAAGGTGTTTACTCCAAGCCCTAGACCAATCATCCTTCACCACACAGGTTCCAATCAGCACATTTCTCTCACAACAGCTCAGAAGGGGCCTTCACATCAAAGATGGCTTAGAAAATGTGCTCCAAATACAATAGCCACTACAAATGGCTTGGAAAATGTGCTCCAAATACAATAGCCACTACAAACAGACCCAGATGCAGCAAACCTGTAACTGGACTATGCCACAGCTTATAGCTACACTAATTTAGGCAGGGAACACACACACAAAAAAAGATTTAAAAAGCAGAAAAGCAGCAGTGAGACATGAAAAATATTTTAAACAGCCGAAAAACAGCAAGGAGACACTAAAGAATGTTTAAACAGCAAACAAATTGGTTATTTAAAACACCGCTTGACAGGAAAACAGAACAAACAGAACAGATGGCTAGCAAACAGTGAAATGTAGCAAAAATTACTTTACAATCAGTGAAAATAGGAAAAGGAGTTTTGAAAACAGTGAAAACAGAAACAAAACATGATTTAACCGACACAGTAAGGCAGACAAATGCAGTGCAAATGGTGCAGTTTAGTTTACAGTATTAAAATACAGTATTAAATATGCAGAACATAAATAAAAGTGTAGTAAATAGTATAATCAAGCAAAAAAATGGCAGCTTATGGTTTTTGGGAAGCTTAGAAGCCCCTAGTCATGTGGCCTGTAGCCGACCTCAGTTCAGCTCGGTTCAGATAAGCAGAAACCTGCTCAAACTCGAGCCTTAAATACCAGATGCTAAAAACTTAAAAAAAAAGTTCAAAATAACCAATGAGGGTGCTTACTCCAAGCCCTAGATCAATCATTCTTCACCAGGCAGGTTCCAATTAGCACACTTCTCTCACAAGAGTCCAGGAGGTGCAAAAGGGCCTCTTCAAATCAAAGATGACTTGGAAAATGTGCTCAGAATACAACAGCCACTACAAACAGACCTTGATGTAGCAAATCTGTATCTGGACTATGCTACAGCTGCTAGCTACACTGTTGTAGGCATGTAATACTAAAAAAATGATTTAAGGAGCAGAAAAACAGCAAAGAGACACTAACAATTTTTTCAAACAGCAAACACATCAGCTATTTGAAACACTGCTTCACAGGAAAACAGAGCAAATAGAACAGATGCTTAGCAAACAGTGAAAAGTAGCAAAAATTACTTTGCAATGAAAATGGCAAAAATTGCTTTGCAAACAGTCAAAAATGTAAAAAATATCATTTAACAAGCACAGTAAGACAGACAAATTCAGAACAAACAGTACAGCTTAGTTTACAGTATCAAAATACAGTATTAAATAAGCAGAACACACATAAAAGTGCTGTAAATAGTATGATCAAGCAAATAGTAAATACTAAAATCAAGGAAAAAACAGGATATTCATATTGAAAAATATAAGGGTTACTAATTATGATGGGAATGCAAAGGCTAGGCTTCTTACGATCCTCATGGATCAATAAACTAGTAAGTAGATATGAACCTATGAATTTATTCCAATCCTTGCCATGCACGCTTCAGCATATGGCCTCCCCCAGGAGGCAGTATAACAAAAGGCAAAGCTAGTCGTCATGGCTGCGTCACCTGGTCAATCCCACCCTTCTGCAGTGAGCTCATCTAACAACTAGATCATTAGTCATTTTCTGGTAGTCTGAGTCATAGTTAGGGCTTTATAAACCTACATCATGGAGCCAGAAGTCATACTGTATCAGAACTGATAGCATTATTAGTTCTTCTATGTTGAAGTAGAAGAAAAAATTCCATTTTCTAGACAGAACTCACGTTTAGATTTTAAAGTACCTACCTTTTGGGGTTTTTTGGCAAAAAAAAGGGGGGAGGGGAGGATCTGCACATGGTTTCTGGAATATATTGTGACAAATGTCTGTACTTTGAACTGTGAAGCTATAAAATTAAAGATTTCCTGTTTTTGAACTTAGGAACATATTATTGTCACACAGGGTGCTCTGCTCAGGAGAAATGGGAACCTTTAGTTTATTTGACCAATATAATATTCTGTTGCTCTCTGATACTGTACTACCCAGAGGTATTAGACATAGATTGGTAGTAGGAGAAGAAATACCAAACCACCAACATACAATACACAGCAATGCTCAGAGTCATTTTTTGTTTGTTTGTTTCAAAATAGAATTGGTTAGTTAAATTTACATTTGCTGAATTAGTTTTGACAAATGTATACTTGTTGGATTTACAACTGACCCAACATGGTGTGAAACTGCTTAATATACCTTTCACATTGTATGGATGCAGTACTTGTGAGGCATATTAAGGGTGCTTTGATTCACTGCATCCCTGCCTTTAAATAATAGCAGTGGTATGAAAATCCATAACTGTAAGAGAAATCTTATTGAAGGGCTATAGTGCATTTGCTTTAAAACTTTGTTTACTGGCTTAAGTGAATGCAGTTGAGGTAGCACCGTAGCAGTGAGCAATAATGAACTATTTTTATTCAACAGCTCCCAAGTTCTTGTTAGAAGCAGAAACAGAATTGTAATATAAATCTTGAAGAGCTACAGGGTGTCTTTTGCAGTTTATTTTCCAAGAGGAGCTGCTTAGGTTATTTCCATTTCCTGTGGGAGTTAGTGACTCCCTACTTGCCTTGCCCAGCTGAGTGCTGTTTTAATATGGATAGCTTCTAGAGTAAACATCTGTTTTAAGCTTTGCTTACTGTTTTCACTAGTTGTGAGCTGTATAAATATGGTTTGATTAATTTGATTCCTGGTTGTTGTTAGTAGCAATGGTAGGAAACCCAAAACTCTAAGACAGGTTTTACTGAAGAGTTGTTTGGCATATGATTTAAACTTTTGCTTCCTGCTTTCCAAGGCTATAACTGCAGTAGCTGTGAGGGACATTAAAGCGTTCTGATTAATTTGAATCCTGTTTCACAGATGTAGCAGTGGTAGTGAAAACCCATAAATGTGAGGCAAACCATTGTGAAGGGAGACGGTGTGTGCCTCTTACAGCTGGTTGTCCTGGTAGAGTTGTTTACTTTACATCTATTTCTTCCTGTTTGTTAATATTTGTCTATTTTCCCATCAAGGAATGTTCCTACGGGGACAGCTCATGAAGTATGTATTGCTTTTAAGCTTTGCTTACTGGTTTCAGCCAGTATGCCAGCAGTAGCTGTGAGGCATAATAGAGTGGTTTGATTAGAGGCATAACAGGGATGGAGCAAACGGTACAGCTGCCCATGGTGCAAGCTTCTAAGGTATGATATTGATAGTTGACAATTAGTTGCGAGTGTGGTAGGTGCTGACATTCATTTAAGAAGCCATGGGTGATATCACAGGTTCATAAATGAATGTCAGTATTGTATTACTGTATCCACACTGACATAAGTGGCTCAGCAATTTTCTAACTGTGACAACATGGCATAAGCTCCTTTCCACAGTTACAGTTCAGTTTTTTTGTGTTGGCCTTCATCTTCTGGTTAAAGTACGCAACAGTCTGTGGAACTGACAAAGTCATCAAGTCACCTAGCTGTAGCTCTCATTTTGATTTGTTTGATTCCTGATTCTTGCTAGAAGCACTGGTAAAAAAAATGATAATGATATTTATCCATCTAAGGCCTTGTAACCCTTCCTTGTTTTCAAAAAATGCATAGTGAGAAGGCTGAGCATAGTGTTGTCAAACCATTCAGACAGGGTGACATTTCACTTCAAAAGAGCATCTCCAACTGGTCGAGAAAACTTATTGACAAATCTACTGAATTGTGGACTTTTGTTCCTTTTTTGGTATCATATGTTTATACTTACATCCTTTTGACTGAAGATATAAATGTTTTTATCTCAGGGCAGGATAACTCATATGATTGTATTTTAACCTGTAGAGTGTTCTGGATTCCTAAGCAGCAGGTTGATTAGTAAAGATTTTTATGCATTATTTCAACTGGGTTGGGGACTGCATATTTTCAATTTTCTGACACTCATTGGCAGCTTGGGTTATGTGGTAGCTATGAGGGAGGCCTGCGGGGAATGCTGGTTAGAACTTTGTGTGCTGGATGAGAAAGTTATTCTACTTACTCACAAATCTCTTTGGCAATTGCCATAAGCACAGTACCAAAAGACTGCTGGATTGAGGATTTATAATCCTCTCCATGAAAACACTGTTTACATTTTTGTATACTGTTTTTGATTTATTTTTGGGTTGAAGTTATATTAGACCATGAGGCTACACACAGCCAAATTATACGTTGCTACACATAAATAGCTGTTTTGTGCTTGCTGTATTATAGGGAATAGCTGTGTTATGGTACACTCTGACCACTTTGCAGAAGGGGCTCTGAGTATTAAGCAGTATAGAAATGTTACGTGTACTGTTAGGCATTTTTAATTAGTTTTTTACTGTTATTATTAATGTAGTTTCTTGGAATATCAATGGGTTCTCAATTCCAGCTAAGCAAAACAGGAATTTTAGTATTTTTAGCGAAGTTATGCCCTCAAGTTATCCTCTTACAAGACACATACACATACTTGACCCCACAGAGCATTCTGAAATATTAGATAGATATTCAGTAGGGGCATTTTCCTCTGATCAAAGTGGCAGAAGGTGGGTGAACTATGGCACTGATAACTAAATGGGTTGCTTTTGAACCTGTAGTGCAACTGACAGAAACCAATGGAAGTCTGTCTGGAAACAAAGGTCTACTAAATGGGCAGATGATGCCTTTGTTCTCAATTTATTTATCACCAGGCTTATCTCTGTTTGATTTAGAAGGTTTTATAAGGGAATGGGTTTATATTCAGGAGGGGGTAGTTTGCTGGACAGGTTAATGGAATAAAGCCTGTGTATATGATGAAGTCCACTCTGGGTCACAGTTGTTTTGGCTACCTCCTACTATTAGGGCCTTGAATAGCTATGGCAAATTGGTAACAATGGAAGATATTCACAGGGTTTTGAAACTTCCTAACATTCTTTACATGTGTTTATCCTCTAGGTTTGCCATATTCTGCAGGATAGATAAGATTATTTATTTTTCTATAGAACATGCACACACTTTATTACCCTACAGTTTAACACAGATCACCTTCTGAAACACTGGAAATTAAATTTTTACCTCTGCAAAGGCCCTCAGTTCAAGCAATCAGCTGTTTCATTCTCAACCCCTCTCTGTGTCAGGCTCACGCATTGATGTGGGGCATCTGTAAGGAGGCCTCTGCCTAGGACTTTAGGGCATTCACTCAGACTAAATTACTGACCATATGGGAAAGGCAGAAAAATGCTTTTAAGGAATTACAAAAAGTGCAACACAGACTTTTTGAGTGGAGCACCTCAAGATAAGGCTTTATTGCCAGATATGCAGACAAAATTTCTTAAGGACTTAGATTACAAGATAGAGCAGGGAAAACATTTATTTAGGCAAAAAACATGTCATACCTCCCCCTTTTCTCTTAGATATCTAGTCCTTTGGCTTCACAACCTGAAAACTTCCAGATTTATCACTAAACTTATAAATCCCTCTATCCCTCTACTGGTAAAGCAGCTACCTCACCAGCAGGGATATTTAAAATTGTTATCACATATTTTCAGTGACTCTTTGTGGTCAAGGAAGATGTTCCATTTTCTGCAAATGAAGCCAACAAGTTTTTTTCACAGCCTTAGTTTACCAAGTTTATCCCTTGAGCTAGCTCAAGCTTTCTGGAAGACTGTTACCCCCCCAAAGGTGTGAAATGCATATAGAAAAGTAGAAATGGGTACAACCCTAAAACCCCAAGCCTAGATGTGTCGTCTTAGAAATGTATGGAGACACAAGAGATAAATTCTATGTGGAATCTGGAAATCTGGCTTCGTAAATTTGTGTATTATGGCTACAGGAGTGTACCATTTTCCTGGAGGCAGGCTGTTATTTCCCTGATCCTAAATCCAGGGAAGGACCTCACATGGCCAACATCTTATCATTCTATTTCAATCTCAAATGATTATTATAAACTTTTTATGGCTATTTTAGCGGGTAGGTTAGCCCCATTGTTACTGCTCCTGATGCACGTGACTCAGTCAGGATTTGTTCGGGGACAGTCACAGTTGGCAACTTAATAAAAAACTCCCAGATTGCTGAAGATGCCTCCTTTTCCAAAATATCTCTTCTGTTGGCCAGTTTGGATGAAAAGAAAGCTTTTGACAGAGTTCAGTGGGACTTTGTATTTTTAGCAGTAGGACATTTTAAATTTCCAGTTGAGAATATACTTTATTTTTTATTTATATTTTTTTAGGGGACTACTTTTCCAGTGGTCCTGTGATAGAATAAATCTTTATATTCAAAATTATCTAGGGACTTTTCTATAAGGAGGAGCACAAGACAAGGATGGCCACTTTCCTTGCCACTATTTGCCTTATACATTAAGCCCTTAGCTGAGAAACTGAGGATTATTTTATCTTAAGGGCTGTGTCTTAGGAGTTACTGCCACTTTGGGATCAGGAATTAGAAGTGTCTACATACTTGCTTATTTGGACAATACACTTGCAAATATCTAGACACACTTCCTGCTCCAGAAAATACAGATTCTTTGTCTAGAAGTGTTTATTCAAATATTTGTACACCCCTGCAAAACTTCATAGGATTTTTCCCAGTGTAATGGATTACCTCTTTGTTTTCAAGATTTTTATTACTATTTATCTCAGATAATTGGTAGTTTTGTTTAGTTCTTAAGTAGTTTTGTGCGATTAACTTTTGTTCTGATAACACCTTGGTTAAATAAGTTAAACAGCATATTCTAAGGACAAACTGTTTATACTCAATGGAAAAATATGACCCTACTGCTGTTGGTAATGGAATTCACAGCTGATATTGCATTTTATTAGTATGGATAATAGCAGTGCAATGCCTGTAACATTAACTGGATACTTCAAATGAGTGCTTATTTAGCAAAGCTGTTATCAATTACAAATTCATCTTTTTTTATTCTAGTCTTCTGGTACTTTGATGTAAATTGGATGGAAACATAATATCTGGGATATCAAACTGTAAGGAGAAGAAGGACAGTGAAACTAAAACATATCAGATGTGCAAATAAGAGAAGCAAGGTGGCCATGCATGGATAAGGAGATGTGTGGTGGGAGAAAAGGAAAATGCGATTTGTGCCTAAAACTCATTTTCTGAGAATAATTCAGCTAAGTTATGACAGAACAGTGAATAAGATAAGAGGAAAGATACAATTATTGATAAATTATTGGCTGAGGTACAGGTTCATGGCAGTACATATTTTAGTGAGAAATGACACAGGAAAGGCAAAAAGCACATTATAGCAGAAAAGATGGAGGGGAGAAGGAAGTCTTATTGTCTGCCGCCAAGAAGAATAAGAAGAATCCACTGGGGTAGGGAATAACAGCAAACATTTAAGGTGAGGAAAAATAAGGCATGTGACTTTTAGAAAGCAGTATAAAAGTACAAACCTTATAGACATTACAAAAGAAAAGTTGCAAAAGATATATAAATAGCCCACCTGGTGAACTGTTTACTGTTATAGACTAGAAGGGCAGTTGGATGAAGATAAGTATAGTAACTAGAAAGGAAAAAAATAGATCCCGATAGTAAGGGATTTAGTACTGAAACATATTGATTCTTACATTTGCAGGCAACTCAACATCAGTAGGTCAGTTGTAAGTTTACCTTTAACCAAAGTAAAGGATGTACCAGAGGCAATAAGCAGACTTGTGAAATTGGAGTGGTACATATTGGTATGAATATAGAGAATTGTAATGGGATATCCAGTCATAACCAGGAGTTATGTGTTTGAGGTATTACCACAACTTGCATCAAGCGTCTAAACCAAGTAACCAACTTACACAAAAGAAACATTTATAGGAATCACAGGTACCAAGAGAGTCAGCATCCAAAACAAAATGCACCAGTCAAGTAAATATACACTACTTTAATTTGCAATGAATAAAACGTGTTAGAAAGCTGTGTCACACTAACTGCTGCAGCACAGAGACTGGCTAAGAAGAGCCTTGGGAGGCTGGTAAATACTTTATTATGACTATGAAAAAGTGTAAATGAAGAATTAGAGTTGGTTTAAAGACTTTACGACATTGTTTTGCTGTAACTGATGAGTATTGTTAAGCACAAGACAGGTGCTTAACAATGCTTAAGCTTGCATTTTGGTGATTCTGGATTATAATCCTGATATTCCATGCATTACAGTATTATTTTAGATGACCTGTATGAGACAGCAAAACAAAAGTGCAAATTTGCTGATAGCAGTAGCAAGTATGGGTATAAGGGTTGTTTTCTCTGAAATTTTGTTTACAGCCTTTTCAAACAAAAGCGTAACTTTAAGAGAATGTGACAAATGTGTCAGTGCTAAAGGATAGGGAATTATTCTACATCCTGCAACTCAGTAAAAGGAAAATGTTTTAGCAAGGGATTGATTGCATTAGTCTAAAGCTGGAAAAATTATATAATAATAGACAGTAAGCAGAAAGGAATTAATAAGAGTTGACATGTTCTCCAAATAGTCTAACCACCTCGCAGCTGACATAATCACTAGAGATTGCATAACATTTTAAGTTCTAGGGCACATACTCTCAATAACATTGTTTTGTTTATGGGTAATGTCTTGACTTCCTATAATGCAGATATTGCTGTTTGATATAACTGAGACATGGTTTGAGGAAAGAGACTGGATACCATATTATTTCCCAATAATTCTTATCAGTGCAACAGAAAAGTCAAACCAGGCAAAGAAGGCAGGGTCACGCTACTTAGGAAATCTTTAACTGTCTCTTATGGTAAAGCATTTAATCTTATTGACTTTAAATATGTCTTAGTCAATGAGGGGTATGTAGTATTTTGGACTGCAAGACATACAGACCACCAAAATCTAATCATGCATCAGTGATTTTATTCATATTGCACATACAAAGATATAACTGCAGGAAATTAGAACCTTCCTAAACTAAAAGTGGAGGTGCTCAGACTGTAAGATAATATTAAATTTACATTTTGTACATTCTTAGTCAATGGTAATCTTAGGTTGGTAGACAGTAAGAAACATGTTGGATGTCATCAGTATTCTAGAACATATATCATCAGATGAATGTTAAATCTTCACACAATTTGCAGTTACTGACCATTCAACTGGCAGTATCAAAATGCATACAGAGGATGCATAAAAACAAATAAAAAAATATTCTGACTAAAACAAAAACTAAGTACATTTATGTTGTGGCTTATCCAAATATGATAGAACAGGACAGATTATTTGAAGGAAAACACTGAAGTGTGGCTTTCATTATAATACTATATGAAACTCTCCCAATCAATCATTTGTTGATCTAAGTCATCTGCTAGAAAAACCTATTCTTAAATAAATGTTTACCACCAACATGTACTCTAGTCATTCAAAAGTTGATAAGAAAATCTATATAAAAACATCAAGTTTTCTGTTTGTTTTCTATGTAATATTAATATTATTTTAGAAGTACTGATTAAAGGTATCAGCTGACTTCTCTTTGGACTAGGTGTGTTGATGTCAGTCATACTTCCTCAAATGTTTAAGTCCATAATATAGATTACACAGCACCAATGGTTCCATCACCTTACCTACATATGAAGTAGATAAAATGGTCTGTAATTTTGTAGCTTTGAGACCCAATACTAACTTTTAAACAGGTTTAATACTGTTACTTTTAAGTTGATATTAACAGTCAGACAAGTTTATACCAGCATATGCTCTCTAATGTGCTCCTGTGCATCTGTAGACATCTTCAGGGGCAATAAACATAAACTGGGCATGAGACACATTCTTAATGAGATGCAGTTGAAGGTTATTTAGGTAGCTAAAACAAGTTATACTTAAAGCAGAATCATGCTGACGGTGCCTTAACTTCTTCTTCCCATTAGCAAAAGAAGTCAGAATTACAACAGTTCATGTCACCATAATGGTGATGGTACTGTTCCCCGGTGTATGGGATGCCAGTAGCATGGGTAACAGTCTTACCCAAAGTATTCCATTTCCATATTTATACTGTGGCCAGGTATATCCCTCCTACAGAAGTCTTTGACTGTACTCCATAGAGAGGATGTCCAGAAAAATCTTGGACTCTTTCTCATGCCATCTCTGTGATTGGAAAAGTGTGCTACCATCATCTCCTCCAGCCATGATATCTTACCTTAAACAATCTCAGAGAAAAATGGCAGATGGTTGCAGTCAAAATAGTTCTCCCATATCCCATCCTCTATGCCATGATGGTTATCAACAGGCTTCTTATTTGAACAGCAAATAGCAAAGTCAGAAAATATAGGTCTGCATTACAATGTTTCTAATAGCACTTTATAGTGTGAAACATGGCAGTCCTCCCAACCCTGTGCATGCTGTTGCCAAAAGACGCTTACAGTGACTCCACCTGAAAGTGGTTAAATATGGGATGACAATACTCTCAACCATAAAATAATTTGCTGGTCACACGTGTGGAGTTGCCAAGGTGTGCACAGCATAGTATAAAAATCTCCATCATGTTTAAAAGGTTTGCCCATTGAACAAACTGAGTGATTCAGAAATAGTAACGAAATGAGCTCTAATTAATGTAATTATCATACTCAGAGGGGATATTCAACATGATATAAGCTTGACAAAAAACACAGAGCCGCACTGCACTATGGGAGTAAACGGTGGTTAATGACATTGAATCCTATTGCGGGTTGATTCTTTTCATTACAGTTATCTGCTTATATAAGATAACTGATACTATATAAAATAACTGATACTATATAAGATAACTGATAATATATAAGATAACTGATACTATATAAGATAACTGATACTATATAAAGATAATTGATAATATATAAGATAACTGATACTATATAAGATAACTGATAATATATAAGATAACTGATACTATATAAGATAACTGATACTATATAAGATAACTGATAATATATAAGATAACTGATACTATATAATATAACTGATAATATATAAGATAACTGATACTATATAAGATAACTGATAATATATAAGATAACTGATAATATATAAGATAACTGATACTATATAAGATAACTGATAATATATAAGATAACTGATACTATATAAGATAACTGATACTATATAAGATAACTGATAATATATAAGATAACTGATAACATATAAGATAACTGATACTATATAAGATAACTGATACTATATAAGATAACTGATAATATATAAGATAACTGATACTATATAAGATAACTGATAATATATAAGATAACTGATAACATATAAGATAACTGATAACATATAAGATAACTGATACTTCTTGCAAGTCCATTCCTTTGTAGAACAGTAGCTTTAGACTATTCTTTACTCTCCTGCCTCTAAAGGATGTTTGTTTATCAGCACTTTTAAACATGTAGGTCAAAAGTGTATAAATTGATATGTTACAAGTATCTTGCATGTAGTAGCCTGCAGGATTGTTAAGACAGATGGGAAAAATAACTCTGAGCTCATATGCAAAAATACTGTTCACTGCTGTCGGGCATTGAAGCTGCAATAAGACTCTCATGCAGATATACATTTACACTAGATGTGACAATGCCTAACATCATTCAGTATTCTTAACTGCCTGAATACTGGCATATGGCCAAGTTCAAATACAAAGTGGGTGCTTTGCAAAGCATTTAAATGTTTCTAAAGCACTCATCTGTCTTGTTTTGTCTCATTATCATTTGAAGATAGAGTCATCAGCTAATAGCATGGTTGGCTACATTTTTTGAGCTAGCCACATGTTTAACTAGGTTTTCTGAACCACACACATAGCCTTCGTTTGGCTACTCATCAAACAGATTTGCTTAACTCTATGCTGCAAAGTTTTCTGAATTTAGCCCATAGGCAAAAATTCCAGTCAAAGAAGACCATACACCTATGATGTTAAATAGTATGTATTTATATGCCCATAACAAATAACCACTGTTGAACTTACAGACAGACAATTTTACTGTCATATGAACCTGAATGTTTCAGTCACAACAGGTTAGCCTGGCCTTCTCTAATGATGGGAGCATTTATATATGCATATACATGCACACACACACACACACACACACACACACACACACACACATATATATATATATATATATATATATATATATATATATATATATATATATATATATAGGTTCATAGGTAGGTACTAGGCTATTGGCCCTAGGGCCTATATAAGCCTAGCCAAAAAGGTACTCAGGCTTTTGCCACCCAAGAAAATTATTTTCCTGTGCCCCTGTTGAGCAGAGCCACAGAGGTGATCCCCGGGGTGAATTTCCTACTTCCCATCCAGCCATCAAGATTTTTCTTGGAGTGCTAATGAGGAGCTTTGTTTGATATAGATAGGTAGTTTGTTCCAGAGTATGGGAAGTCTCTGGGACAGGAATCTATCCCTCCAGCATGTTCTGTTTATTGTAATGACAAGATTTAGGTCCCTAGAACATGTAGCTCGGAGGGATTAGGATTTCTTTAAGTGGAGCATGTCCAACAGCTCTGGGTTTGACATAGCTTTGAATGTTAGGCAGAGATTGCCTCTGAGTAGGCGATATGCGACAGAGTAAAACTGGAGTTGTTTTAGATGGTCTGCGTAGGGCATCTGTTTGAGGCCGGTAATCCTCTTTGTGAGGTATTTTTGTGGCCTTTCCAGTTGTTGTAGATGTCTTGTGAGGTATATACCAAAAGGGGCATTGTAATCTATAATGGGTCTAATGAGTGACGAGTAGAGGGGAACAATGACCTTTTTTCCTGGATGAGAAATCTTTTGTGATGAGGTGTGCCACATAGAAGGACTGTGGCGATGGCTATAATTCATACCACACCTTTCAGCCACCTAACCTGGACCAAAACACTAAAGGCAGGGGCGTGTCAATATTCATTAAGGATATCCACACCTCCAGGCTAGTTGCTCAGCATAATGCGTTCAAGATTATCCACGTGCAACTAACTCTGGGCAAGACCAGAATCCAAATTGTAACTTACTACAGATCCCTCACCATGCCCCAGGATTCCCACTCCTCATTTCAACACCCAATGCCATAATAATGGGTGATTTCAACTACCCCACCATTAACTGGGAAAACTACTCATGTACCAACTCTTTTGCTCAACATTTTCTGGAATTCATGAATTCCAATGCCTTGGATCAACTTATCCACACCACCACCAGGGGCAGCAATATCCTAGACCTGGTAAATACTAACATGACTGACTGGAGTTCCATACCAGAGGTCAATTTCTTGTTGGTCAGATCCGACCACAAGCTAATTACCTTAGACATCCACATCCTGCCCCCACCCCCCATTAGGGAAACCACCATAAAAAATTTCTTGAAAGCCAACTTCACGATTCTTAAGACAGAAGTGGCAAACTTCATGACACCCATGCAGATGAACAATAGAGGTACGACTACTAAATCCTACACAAGTGCACTTTATAAGCACTTACACAAGTGCATGGATCATGCTATCCCTAACAGAACCAAGATACTATCCTCCAAAAAAAAGGAAGCCAATCTGGTGGTCCCCTGCCATAAACAATCTCTACATCAGAAGAAAGAAACTTAAAAAAAAGTAAAATCCCATGATTGGAGGAAATCCCTGGTCAGCCTCAGTAAGAAGCTGAGATCCCTCATAAAATCCTCCAAAGCTAGTTACAAAAACAAATTTGCCACTGATTCTAAAGACAACCACAAATCTCAATGGCAACACTCAGATCTGCTCTAAGTTACAGCACAATGGCACTAAATATACAGAACCAACTGATATTGCCAACATCCTGGCAGATAGGTTCAGTGCTAACTTTACCCCCCTCTCACCCCTTAAAGGGCCCATCTCTATACCGGCAGAATGCAAAGTTCCTGCAATCACGGCTGCACATGTAAAAACCACGCTCTCCAAAGCCAAGAAAACAGCATCCATGGGACCTGACAACATCCCAGGCTGCATTCTACATGAACTGCAGAATGAACTGGCACCCCACCTAAGCACCATGTTCTATCATAGCCTCACCTCAGGCTTTGTGCCCAATGAATGGCACACAGTGATGGTTATCCCACTCCACAAAGGGGGAGCCACCATGGACCCCAGGAACTACTGCCCCATTAGCCTAACGAGCCTGGTCTGCAAGGCCATGGAACTTATCATCATGAATCTTATACACAAAGACATTGATAATCTCCAAACTCTGGACCCCACCCAGTTTGGGTTTGTAAAAGGCAGATCATGTCTCCAAAACCAAATAGACTTCTTTGAAGCAGTTACCAAAGCCGTAGATGTGGGTAAGATGGTTCACACAGCCTATCTAGATCTCGCCAAGGCATTTGATACCATCCCCCACTCTGGAATTATAGATGAACTCACTAAACTAGGTATAAATCCCTATGTCACAAGATGGGTTGCCAACTGGCTCACTGACAGAACCCACACTGTGCAAGTAGCCAACTCCAAATCCGACTTCAGACCAGTGACAAATGGAGTACCACAGAGTCCCTTTGTGTTGGCCTGGACTTCAGAGAAGTGGATACCAAACAGGATAGGACACAGGACCAAACCCTGTGGGACTCCACTCATGACTGGCTGGCAGTCTGACTTGGAGTCAGCTACTTTCACACTGTGGGTTCTACCTGTGAGCCAGTTTGCAACCCACCTAGTGATATAGGGGTTGATGCCTAGCTTACTGACTTTTTCTATGATTCCTGATTGGGGAATGTTATCAAAGGCCTTGGCCAGATCAAGGTAGGCTGTATGAACCACCTTTCCTTCATCCACAGCTCTGGTGACTGACTCAAAGAAGTTGACTAAGTTGAGAAGGCATGATCTACCCTTCACAAAACCAAACTGTGTGGGATACAGAGTTTGGAGATTCCCTGTATCCTTGTTTATTAGGTCCATGATGATGCGTTTCATAGCTCTGCATATCAGCCTCATCAGGCTAATGGGGCAATACTTTCCAGGGTCTGTAATCACTCCTGCTTTGTGGAGAGGGATGACTGTAGCAGTGTGCCATTCAGTAGGTACAAAGCCTGAGGTGAGGCTGTGATTGAACAGGGTACACAGGTGAAGTGCCAGTTCACTCTTTAGTTTATGTAGAGCACAGCCAGGGATATTGTCAGGTCCCATAGAAGCTGTATTCTTGGCCTTGGACAGTGCTGTTTTAACCTGTGCAGCAGTAATACTTGGTGCCTGGCAATCTACTCGTATTGTGTCTGGTTCTTTGGGTGGGAGGGTTAAAGTTGACACTGAATCTGTCGGTCAGTATATTGGCAATATCTGTTGGCTCGGTATAGGAGGTACCATTGTGCAGTAGGTCAGAGCAAATCTGGGTATTGCCGTGGAGATTATTTACATAACTATAGAAGGCCTTGTGTTTGTCTTTACTATTTGCTGCAATTCTTTTTTTATAGCTAGCTTTAGAGGATTTGATGAGGGATCTCAACATTTTGTTGAGGCTGATAATAGAGTTTTTCCAGTCTTGGGACTTCACCTTATTCTGCATCCATTTACTCCTTCTGTTGTAGAGCTTGTTTATAGCAGGGGACCACCAGATTGGCTTCCTTTTTTGGAGGAGAGTGTCTTGGTTCTATTGGGTATGGCAAGATCCATGCACTTGTGTACTTGTTTGTACAGTGCATTGGTGTATGATTCGGTGGTCATGCAGCTAGTCTCCATTTGCTTGGGTGTTGTGAAGTTAGCCACCTCTGTTTTTGGGAGCCAAACGTTAGGTTTGGAGAAGTTTTTCATGGTGGTTACCTTTGTGGGGGGTGGGAGGGATGTGGATTTCCAAGGTGATTAGTTTGAGGTCAGATCTAACCAGGAAGGTGTTGACTATTGGTGTAGAGCAATGGTCACCCATGTTAGTAATGACCAGGTTCAAGGATGCTGCTAATATCTAGTGGTATATATATATATATATATATATATATATATATATATATATATATATATATATATATGTATTACACACACACACACATACACTCACACACAAATATATATAGTAGCTAAATTAGGTTATGTGGACTAGAGACTACATGCAAATTTTGCGAAACAAACAGCAAGCCCAGACACAGGATTATATTATTTATTATTATTTAGCATTTGTTAACCGGGAAAGTCTGACTTAGAACAAAGCCAATTTTCAGTGGAGGCCCATGGAGAAATGCTCCTCACACATGTCTTTGTAATGTGGAAAGAAACCGGAGCACCAGGAGGAAACCCATGTGAACACAGAGAGAACATACAGACTCCACACAGAAGGCACCCCAGCCGAGAATTGAACTGGAGAACCTCTTGCTGTGAAGTAACAACGCTACCACTGCACCATCCATACATTGCATTTCTTGCTTATTGGACATCTGGAGCATGTTTACAAGTACATGTTTAAAGAAATTTCTTAGGTGGGAGAGTGAAATAAATCTGTTAGAGATGAAGGGGAAATTACCAAGATCAATAACATTGCTTTGTGAGCTAAGTATTGCCATGGAAATCCAAATCCACTGAATAATAATGATGATTTAAAATGAACAGGACGTGGTGATCTGCTACAGACAATTTGATAGATATGTTGTCATGGTGCTAAATCAAAATAAAATATGCTTTGGGAGAAAAATTTGTCAGAATAATGAAGATGATACAAGTAATATAATTAATTGAATTTTCTCTCAACAACCTTTGTATGAGAAATCAATAGGGTTAATTGTAATTTTTGAAACTGGACATATTTTTCTTGTTTTAGTTTATGACACAATATATTTATCCAGAATATAAGTTTTGTTAAGGGGATTAAAACATCATTCTTAGTAACAAAGGTAAATAACAATCTTCATATGTAAGATGAGAAATTAAGTATCTTAAAAACATTTAGATATTTTGGTTGTCATGTAAATTGCGATTTTTTTCAGAAGATCCTTGATGGCAAGATTAACCAGAGCAGTAAAGTATTCTAGATTGTAAAATTATGCAGACTTTTTTGTAAGATTAGATATTTCAGTGAGATTGTTGAGAAATTTCAGAAGTTCTATGGGTCCAACTATGAAAGTTTGAAAGCATACAAGGGCAGGCCGAATTGAAGTGATGTTCAGTGACACAGAGAAATTAATATGCTGTGTTATAATAAAATGGTTTGAGGAGTCAATAATGTTGTTATATTCAAAGGCCAAGGACTAAATGCTATGGGAGATGTAATGCAGTCCTAATTTTGATCTGCAGGTGACATGCCGCTACTGCTATTTGCAGCACAGACACCCGTCATTGCCAGTACATGCATAAGATATAGAATTCTGGAGCATGCTTTGTCTCAGTGCGATACTGATTTTAGTATCTGCTGCAAGATATTTACATCTGCTTAGGATTCTATCAGGTATTTGATAGATGGTGTCCTCAGATGGAACTGGTAACTGTGCTGAGCTCTACACCAAAGCTTTGTACAAATACCTGTATAACTGCACTGACGCGGCTATACCTGATAGGACCAAAACAAGCTCCACAAGGAAAAGCAATCCTGCCGGTGAACAATTACCATTAACAGGCTTTACAATAAGAGGAAGAAATTGCTGTCTAAGTGTAAGAGGGAGTGAGCCCTCCTGAACTGGAAACACTCACTCCTCAGCTTAAACAAGCAAATAAGACTTCTTGTGAAGTCCTCCAAAGTAAACTAAGAGTCCAAATTAGCTTCTTCAGAAATGACAACCACAAGGCATTCTACATTTATAGCCATAACCTAAAAGGAAAGACCCAGATTTGTGCAGAACTGGTAATTAATGATACCACATATACTGAGCCTATGGACATAGCTACCCTGTTGGTCAACAGGTTCTGTGAAAACTATACTTCCCTGTCCCAGCCCCAAATACCCCATAACATCCCTACCACTTCTCCCCTACCTTGTATCTCTAAAGAGCAGGTCATAAATGCCCTCTCTAAGGTCAAAAACACAGCATCTGTGGAACCTGATAACATCCTAGGCTGCGTCCTACATGGATGTCAACATGAATTAGCAATACCATTCGGTACTCTTTTTAATCTTACTCTAAGCACCAGCTTCATACCAGCTGAATGTAAAACAGCCACCATTATTCCCTTGCACAAAGGTGGTGCTTCCACTAAGCCCCAGAACTACAGACCTATTAGCCTGATTAGCCTTATCTACAAGGCTGTGGAGTGAATCATCACGGAACTTATCAACAAAGATATAGGCAATCTCCAAACACTTGACCCTACTCAGTTTGGATTTGTCAAAGGAAGATCATGTCTGTTAAACCTGGTGGACTTCTTCAAGACAGTCACCAAGGCTCTGGACAAGGGGAAATCTATGCATACAGCCTACCTGGACTTAGCCAAGGCATTTGACACTATCCCCCAATCAGGCATCATCAACAAACTCACCCAACTAGACATCAACTCTTATATCGTTAGACTGTTTGCTAACTGACTCACTGATAGAACTCATATGGCCAAAATAGGGGAATCTACCTTCAACAGCAGACCTGTAACCAGTGGTGTTTCACAGGATCATTCCTGGGACCTCTACTGTTTGGAATCAATTTCTCCGAAGTACAAGCAAAAACTAAAGGTCTATGGCTGACAAAGTTTGCTGATGACTGCAGACTGGGAGCAGTCACAGAATCTACAAATGATGTCAACATCCTACAAGAGGGTCTTATAAAACAAATGATTGGTACCAAAGTCATGGCCTTAAACTCAATGCAAAAAAATGTATTATCATTCATTTCAGGAAAAGCGATGTTCCTGCTAATTACCACATCAATAGCAACACATTAAGTACACACTCAGTGGTGACAGACCTGGACACACAGGTTGACAGCAACCTTACCTTTGACCGCCATGTCTCCACAGTGGTAAGAAGGGAATTCTATATTGCTCTTCTCATAAGTAAGGGCATTGCCTCCATAAAGAAAGAAGTTATTACCTCCCTGTACTCTTCCCTCATCAGGCCAATAATTGTGTACAATGCCCCTTTTGGTATGTACCTTTTTAAGCACCTGCAGCAATTGGAGAAACCACAAATGTTCCTCAGAAGGAAAATTCAAGGTCTTCACCATCTGTCCTATGGGGATCATCTGAAATCACTGTCACTTTATTCTCTTTCATACAGACTACTCAGAGGTAATCTCTGCCTTGCATATAAGGCAATCTCTGACCCTACGTTATTGGAAAAGCTCCATATCCTTAAGTCAAATGGTACACGGATTACTCACTCTAAAGACCTTAACATTGTATGTGTCATTAGTAAAATCTGCTAAAGGGACAGATGTGTCTCCCAGAGGTTACCACACCTTTGGAACAGACTTCCACTTCATGTCAAACAGAGCACTTCATTGGTCCTCTTCAAACACAATCTGGATGATTGGATGGGTGACCATACATTCACCCTGGGGGTTCCATCCATGTCCTTCTTGGACAGGGGGAACAGGTGCTGATCATGGAAATAAGTGCAAGAACTTGGTTAGGCTTGTAAGGGCCCTAGGGCCATAAACCTAGTAACTTCCTATGATCCTATGGTACTGGGACGACACAAAAAATATAAGGATTTTATATCATTAATGGTTAGTAACAAGCATCAGTAAATGCCATTCTGTTTTACTTTATAAAATGGATATGGAATAAGTTTTGGGAACTGATTTCCATATCTAGAAAGGAGCTCCTAAACTGTGTGTCCATCACTGTCTAATCATAAAAGGAATGGTGTCTTTGAAACATCAGAAGATTTGGCTACTCTGCATTTTGGCTAATATCAAGTGTATCTGATGTCTTCCAGCATTTTTTTATTTTAGCCTGCTCCATACCTCTTAACCTGTCAGTGCAAGAAATCTGAACAAAGCCTGACATAATGGGGGGACAAAGGCCCAAAAAATAGGGACACATTTTAAATATTGCTCTTTTAAACTTAGAAAGTTGCTAGCATAATAGGATTTGTGTAGCATGCATTTTTGTGGGGGATAGGAAGTCTGAAATTCAAATGTATGTCATTATATAGTGACTTTAGTCCTTAGATCATCCTATTGATTTGTGAAAAAACACACAATTTTTATGAGGAACAGAACAAAAATATGAGTCAAAAATCTGGACATTCTGCAAAAATCTGTACAGCTGAGAGGTGTGCCTGCTACTTTGGCTGTCACTTAGGACAGATGATCTGCTCAGCATTATCATTCTTCTTGCATCACTAGCTTCTTCCTTCTAGTTCCTACATTTCATTGTCTATGGGTCCATTATATTTTCAGCTGTCTTTTATGTACTACACCACTGTATCACTTATCCTGCACACTATCCAGTAATTTTTTTTTTCATGATAATTCCTTAAGAAACACTTGTGATATGATCAATATGCCATATCTTAATACTGGTACATTACCAACTAACAATTTCAGGTTAGCTGATCCATCTTTAGCCAAGGGTAACTATAACACAAAAAGCCGAAAAAAGTTTGTAAATGTCCATGTTTTATTTCTCAGCAAATTTTAAGTATATATTTTTGTCCTGTGAATTACTTTGGCAGATGAATGCAGTATTAATAAATCAGTCTCATTTGGGGATTTGGAATTTATGGGTACAGTATGTGTTTGCAACTCCTTCATTTCTTCTGGTTGTGCTTTTGTTGAATAGTCTCTCCTGAAACTTGATGGATTTTAGCAGCTCAGTATGTTGAAGGTTGTTTTACTGAAATAGTTAACGTAATAGTGGTGTGAGATATATTAGTGCACAGTATGTTTGTAACTTCTCTTCCACAGTTGCACTTCTGTGGCATAGCAGATAGACTTGTAAGTTTACCAATATTCAGCATATGGAGAAGTATTTTAACAGTGCTCGTAGCTTAAGTGGAGATTGCACTACAGTACGGATCAGGAAATCTACCCTTGTTGCACTGCAGTGCAATCTTGGAGTTGGTATATATAATTTACAGGACTTGCCCCCCTGAAAAAATGTTAGCGAATATGTGGTGTTGTGTTTATTTGTTTTAATTAGCTGCTATTTAGGTGTTTTGCAGTTCGACAGAGTGAGCTTTCGGAATAGTGAATTTTCAGAAAACTGGTGTTGGTTAACTGACATTTGGAAAAATGTAAATTCGATAAAGAAAAGTGTCTTTCATTGAATTTACAGTTCACTGAATGGCAAATAACCTAGTCCACTCATCAAAAACTTCAGAATTACGGAAGTTCAGTTCACTGAACTCTGTTTCATCAACATAGTCACTGTGTTGCTGGTAGTGTGAGAAGTACAAGTATACAGCCTTTATCTAACTTCTTGTACACCATACCAGTTTTGAGGGATGATGGATGTGATGGTATCGTCAGCAATCTTCAGCTTATGGTATGTTATTTTTACACCAGTTGTAGCTTTCAAATGGAGATTGCACTACAGTAAGGATAAGGAAATCTACCCTTACTGTCACTGTAGTGTGATCTTGGAGTTGGTCTATATAATTTGCAGGGGGTATGGGGGGGCACAGCCTCCTACATGGGGGGGGGGCAGGGGGGCTTGCCCCCCTGCAAAAATAGTGGAGAATGTGTGTGTTCTCCTTTTTAGATTTAAATTTATTATTTCGGCAATTTGTAATTCAGCAAACTGAACTTTTATAATGCTAAAGTTTCGGCTGTGCATGGACTTGGTTATTTGCCATTCGGTGAACTGTAAATTCTATATATATATATATATATATATATATATATATATATATATATATATATATATTTTTTTTTTTTTTTTGGGGGGGGGGTCCACTTCACATGACTGAAACTCAAAATACTGAATTTTATTTGACTGAGACCACAATACTTAATTTTCAAAATACTGAATACTCATTTGACTGAATCTCATTATACTGAAAACTTACAGTCCTGAATTTCAAAATACTGAATTCTAAGCCATAGATTTGATGTGTTTCCCTTCACCTGTGACTTGCTTGTGATAAAACCACATTACTGTAACTTAAAGTGCCAACTGTCAGCATACCAATAATAGTGTAGAAAGTAGTGTTGTAGTGTTTCTAAATGTGGGTATGCCTCTACATTTTTATGGGAAGTATCTAAAGTAATGTGGTGGATGTTTCGTGTGCTCCCGGCAGTGGGGGGCATAGCCCCCACATAATTTGGTTTTATATCGTCCAATTTCTGTTGAGGGTAAGTATGTAGTTCTTAAGTTTTGGAGAGCATTAGTCATTGGTGTTGTAAGTGTGCATGTCTATGGCTTAAAATTCAGTGTTTTGAAATTCAGGATTGGAAGCTTTCTGTATAATGAGATTCAGTCAAATGAGTTTTCAGTATTTTGAAAATTAGGTATTGTGGTCTCAGTCAAATGAAATTCAGTATTTTGTGTTTCAGTCATGTGAAGTGGACTCATATATTTATACACACACAGACACACACACACACACACACACACACACACACACACACACACACACACACACACACACACACACACACACACATATGTATATACATAAATTTCACTGACGCATTACTCTTTACATTCGTCATTGGCCCATTGAAGAGAATACCATACTCTGCTGAAAAGCAATATATGATATCCACTGATGAATATAAGAAGTACAGTTTTGAAAATGATCAAACTGCATTTATTTTCATACTGATCCTGTATGTTAATATTGTCAGAGCAGCTCACACAATGATACATTCCTATAATACACTGTTAAACAAAACAAAAAAATCTATGGAACCTTTGACTGTCTAACTTGTACTGCTGTCATTGGATTTCTTGCATTTCCCATGGCCACTCAGATGAATCTGCTACTTCTCAGCAACCTGTTTGAAATCAGAAAATTAGAAGGCAATGCATGATATTAACAGGATGTCATAGATGATGGTAGGCGACACTGTTGGCATTGGTGACTAAGTGAAAGCCATGATCAGTTGACTGTTTTACTGTTGTCAGAATTGTAAAATATTATGCAGGCTTATATATATAGATTTCATGGTCTGTTGAGTGAGCATTAGGGCACAGTGTGCCAAGTCCTGGTGTAGAATATTACCATGTAGGCTAAACTGGGTGACCTGGAAAACAGGTCATGCTGGCCAAAGCTTCACATTATATGTCTAGCAGATGGTACCACTTAGTTACTCCCGTCACATTTATTGCTTCGGAAAATGGAAAGATTCCCACATCCCATTGCCACTTTAGCTATCAAAAACACTTTACAAGATACAGTCTAAGAATCATTCCTTCCTTTAGGTTGCAACTTAACAAATAATTTAATTTCCAAACACCCTTTACTACTATGAAAAAGGGGTAATATTAAACCAATCATAAGATCATATAAATAGTTTTGTCTAATGACCTCATCAGCATATTATGACATTTTAGAAGCTCTGTAGCCCTTTTTTCTGTTTTTGTGTAACCTATCATCAAAATGGATAGAATATTTATTTTGGTGGTACAGACACATTTCCCTATTAACCTGTGTCTGGATAAAGGCAACTAAATGTGTTGTACTCACCTAGAAGTGAATTTATTGGACTCATATGGACTCACATGGAGGTATTTTGTTCCTGATGCCTCTCATTCTCAAAAAAAAAAAAAAAAAATAGTTGGTATGAACTTCATTAGATATTTTATCCATGTCTTCATTGTAGTCTGTGGGTGGTGCTACCTCATTAAAGCCAAATGGTTGCTCCTCACTTGAATCTCCATGGAACAGCAAAGCATGTTTTCATCCCTATAGATCCCAGTACTTTGAGATCAGCTATGGTCATCCACAGGATACAACTAACAGTCCATTAATCTTTGCATCGGATTACTACCACTGCAGAAAACTCTGACTGCTCTTAGATAAAAGCCATGAACATTTCAATGAAAGTTCCAAAGCTTGCACATGAGTTGCAAGGAGAGAACAAATTCAGCAGATTCAACAATGTCACCAAACAGAAAACATGACGTCTGCATAGGAGCTGAAGTAAGTATAACTCCTACACTTCACATCATGTCTTTGCAGGAGGGCATGTCCCTCTGCACACCCCACCCCT
Source organism: Protopterus annectens (assembly GCF_019279795.1). Classification (NCBI taxonomy): domain Eukaryota; kingdom Metazoa; phylum Chordata; order Ceratodontiformes; family Protopteridae; genus Protopterus; species Protopterus annectens. The sequence goes on along the minus strand of NC_056749.1, from coordinate 446,764,124 downwards.
GCTGCTAACTATATATTCCAACTCCAAGATCACAGTACAGTGAGGAAAGGGATGAATGCCCCAGTCTGCACTGCACTGTGATCTTTAGCCCTTAGATTGACTTCATATCAGTGAATGCACTGTGGAATTTGCTGATATGAACTACCGACAGTCGCAACATGGCACTCAACCATCTGCCGTCCGATATCCCGTCTGCAGAGAATCTGTGTGTTTGTGATTTTGATTGTAAACTTATCTTAGATGGTTCTCTGAGAACACAATTATGTTATTGGCCTAGCTTGCTCAGATGCAAAACATCTAAAATAATTGACACACAACATATATTTGTCTTACATAGCTTGCTTAGAAGCAATACAATTCTACTTTTATCCATTTAACATGTTTTCTTTTAAAAATCATAAAATATGCAGACTGTGTTGTACTGTATATCTGCTTGCATGGAAAAAGAAAAAGTCTGAGTTTGTTACCTGACTATAAAGTAATTTGCTGTAAAATGATAATAATTATTTAACCCCATGAATGCCAAAGCATGGACTGCAATCTTCAATTTGTTTTTAAAATATCATAATCACTAGTTTCAGCTTGTATTTCACACAGACTGTACCACTAGAGAATCCCTTCTGAGAAGTTGTACCCCTTTTAATGTGAATAAGCACATAAAATATCAACAAACTGAAATGTTAATTATTGTTTTTATTCACAAAATTCACATGCACATTTACACTACTCATGGCAATCCAAGAAGATTTTTTTTAACTGTGAGCAAGTATTAACAGTGGCTAGTCACATTCTTAAATAGACTGCTTTTATCCTTACAACACAAAGATGGCTATTTTTAGACAGTGCTATGGCATAGAGCGACAAGGCCTTGACTACAATGCAGGTGAGCTTGGCTTGTTTAGCAGCTCAGGAATCTGAGGTGCTGGCAGGGGAAAATGGGCATGCCATTATGGGAGAGACAGTTTTTTTCTGTGTGGCACACAGTGCAGTTAAATTTCCATGGGGAGGCTAGCAAATGAACTGCAAGTGAGAATAGGCAGTATGGCTTATGTAAGTGAAGGAGAGGACTGTCTACCCACTGCACTCCCCATATTAGTGGTGTTACTGTGGTATGACACAAAAGGACCAGGATGCATGATCATCTCCCTATCCTCAACCCTTATCAGAGTATGTCAGAGGGAGAGCAGGAGGTGTAGGTAGAACCATTAACTGAAGAGAGGCACTGTTGATGGCTGATTGTCAGCTGTCAGGGATAAAAGAAATAAAAAAAGATGGCTATTCCTGAATGTGTAGATCTCTGATGATTTTCTTTGACCAAATTAAAGAAATAATGACCAGAGTAATGTTCTTTTTAGTTTTTTTACTGTCACAGTCATGCATCTACCCTATTTACATGCATTATCAATGACAGTTAAAGAGTGACAAGGTAAGATAATGTTCCATACCTTCAATCACACACTACACTCAACCCAAACCCTAAAAGAACAGCCACATTCCAGTAGTGTACACCTCCAATTATTAAAATATATTTATCTGATTTCTAACACTTAACAGTATTAGCCCATTCTCATCTGTAATACTTTTCTGTATACTTCTTTTTAACACCTGTAGCTCCTTATAGTGTCATGATATTTGCGGGTGCTGAGTTCTTTTTCTAAGAGATTTGCCAATTAATAACATTCTACATAGGGACAAACATCCTTTTCCCCTCTATTAATTTGAAGCTTTCTCCTTTATTCTTGAGCAAAGAGATTGAGAGGTATCCACAAATCAAAAGATTAAGCAAGCACGAAGTATGAACCAATAGTCACATTTTTAAAGACAATGCAATGACAAACCAGCAAGATTTTTTGTCTTTTACCAAAAGGACTTTAATGTTTACAAACCAAGCAATCAAATTTAGTGCTTTCATCAGATCTAGATATCACCAGAATCTGCAGTAACACTTTCACCAGACATGGCCAACAATTTAAAGGTACAGACACAACATGCAAAAACCCTAAGATCTTATACGTAAAGTATGACATTTCATATACAGATTCATATAAACCATCATAATATGTCATAAAAATCCCAAACTGAGAAAAAATGTTTCATAACTTACTAGTTCTAATCTTAAGGGCACAGTTAATATTAATACAATATTTTAGTCCAGGAGATACAGTGGCATTTGGCCTTAGCTGCCACTGTAACTCTCATGTATCTAAAAAGAGTTCTCCAGTCCTCGCCTCTCTAACAGATGTCGACCTTTTCTAAAACCAAAAATAAAGAACATATAAAATTTAAACATTGCACTGCTTGCTTGCTAGGGCATTAGTTAAATAACCCCATTAAGTACAGTAAGTGTGCTGGTATATTTTCTGTTTTAAAAGTCAACAGTTGTTTTACCAAAATAGTAAGCTTCGCATGATTCACATAACATGAAGTATTCCACACCACCTGTATTACAATTATATCTACCAGGTTTTCTCTGTTTTCACTTAGTATGCATGATAGTGTATATAAATGTGACTGAAATGTGGAAATCTGATTTTATGTGTTTGTTCCGAGTACCCCCCAAACTATGTTGTACTTTGTCTATCAACCAAGTTCTTAATGATGCACCTCCTTTTGTGCACAAATTAGGCACACCTCCTACAGAATCATTAGGCAGTCTTGCCTCTTCCAACCAACAAATATTCAAATGATGTTAGCTATTCTTACACTATCAGTAGTGTAGACCATTAAACAATTGTTTTGACTATATGTTGAGAAAAAATATAAAGAGGTTTACTTTGTTTATCATTAAAAAAGAAAGCTAACTTATTTTAGCATATTTAGTTTTAGCCATTCATCTTGTATCAATCAGCCACACCCCCGAGTCAACATTTTGCAAAGAAAAATATATTTTTTTCCTAGATTCCTTCATGCTAACCAGTAAGTTTACATGATAGTGCAAGTTAAGGCCCATGGAAATCAAATCTTATCAAGTGATCTGAATCCTAGAAATGTTAGTGTAAACAGCATGAATGTCTATCCAATGAGGTGTCTTTCCACACTGGGAAATGGGCATTTCTGACTTATATTTACCCGTCTCCATCTGTATGGGCAATAAGCAAAACTCTACCAAACCCTATCTGATCGTATCTGGCTAATGTAAGTTACTGACAAAGAAATAATGCTATTAATTGAGCAAGAAAATTGTAAATGGGTGGAGGGTAACTACAGCTCCCTATCATGACAAAGACCAAAGATAAATGTGCAAACTTATAGCTCATTCTGCAGAACAGCAAATAAATCAATGAGATAAAACATGATGATGAAAGATCATGGCATTAAAGTACAAATTAAAATAAACAGAAAAAAGCAAATGCTTTGCTAAGTTGAACTGTTCATAGTATATTAATCAAACCTGTGTGTGACTACCTTGGAAAATAAGCACACTTCATTTATTTTATTTATGCTTTGTTGACTGGGCTGGTCTGACTATGTCACTGGCTTCATTTCAAGGGAAACCAAGGTGCTAAAATTTTGCCAGGGCATCAGACAGTTTTCTTCTTTTCAGTAGATACCATGGGAACATACCAAACTGAGCTACCACAAAATCAGGTAGATGGGCCATGGCTTAAAGTCTCATGCAAAGGATGACACACACATACACGTTAGTATTGTACTATTAATCCAAGCACCTGGTCATTTTGCAAATGCAGGCTTAATGATAGTAGTGTAAGTTAATGTAAAACCATGATACTATGAACCATTTAACGCACTGACTCTATGCTGAAAATGGAATCAAAGGTAATCAAGTAAAAGTCCAATATGTGGCAGAGCAAATACAAAGGAAGTTCATGCAGTGTACCTACATTAAAACAGCAGCTTTAAATAGTTCTGATAAAGTCTTGGTTAGGATAAAAACATTTAAATAAGTGTGACTAAACATGTCAATGTTTGATTCTCCTTTCTGGTTTTTCTGTTTTTTCTGTTTTTTTTGTTAGCTACAAACTATTGATGCCTATGCCCTTGACATGTGAGCACTGGTTAACTCCTGTATATGAGGTGAGAACTTACAGATTTTCATCCATTACAGGCCACAGTGTAACTAAACATTGCAATAAATAACAATCCAAAAGGAATTTCAAACTCTAATATTTTATAAACCATAATACTGAATGATGTTTTCTGAACTTAAGTGCCTGCAGTCCTCCAAACCACAAAGGGTTGTTCATTTCAAGAAAACTAACCTTACTGCTCTTATTGATCTATATAAATTAAGTGATTAGAGATATGAGTTTTTAATTTTAGATTTTCAGAGTTCACAAATGAGTTAGTTAACAGTGTTTCTTTTAAAATATTTACTTTACACATAGCATCCAGTGATAAAATGTCCACTTAGTCAATTTCTACATATGCAATTGAATCATCTCATTAACACTTCTACAGTGACTATTTACTAAGAATTTTATACTGTTAGAGACAATTTGATTGCTCCAAAAATTTAAGAAGTTATCATAATAGTAAAGTGAAGTCATTGTAATGCAATGCAGGAAAATAAAATGCAGTTGTTTGAAATAAGCATTTTTTGCAGTGGTCAAGGCCTTGGTATTCCTACATATGGAAAAGCCCACACATCCCATAATTTTATATACCAACGTCACAGCAATGCAACATTGGGGAAAGGAAAAACTCCCCAGTTAACAGAAACTGGTCTCCAAAATCACATAATTTAATATGTTATGTGTGCTCAGGCAATTTATAAGCATTAATACATTGGGGACAGATCTTAATAACTGGAGACCATGATAATTAATGAAATTTCATAAGAAATTGGTGGTTCTGAGTTGTGTGAGTTAGAGACATGGAATACTCTAACATAGCATATGGTGGCTATAAATGTTGATGATTTAGATGTCCACTTATGTTAAAATAATTTAAAAAAGTCAATTGAGTTACTACCTTGGCTTATGCTAGTTTTATTAGTGATGGATTTGATAATATGCCAGTAACAAAAAGTTTAATACAGTCATTTTGATATAAACTATAGATGGCCTTTTCTAAACATTGCTATATATGCTCGCATTTTAAGGAGTTATAGAATAAAATCCCTCTCATGTTTATCTAAAGCAATGACTACAGTGTGTACTTTTGAGTTCTGAGCCATGTTATTTTGTCCCCATGATTATATTGATTTGGATTTGTCTAACTGACCTGGAGTCAGACTGAATTCTTCCATAATATATTCACTGCTTCAATACTTTCTAGCACTTCAGCTATTGCCTCAGCATGAAGTAGAAAATTCTTAGTGTATAATGGGTGACATCTAGATGTATACAAAGGTACTTTCAAAGCAGAAGCTTTATATACAGACTCAGTACCACATAATCATCTAGTTTTCCATAAAGTGTGACATCCAAACAATCAATTTCTGTACATGGCATCTTACATGTAAATTTTAACCTATAACATTCCTTCACTGATGCACACAATATCATCTATAAAATTATGCTATAATCTGACAGTGTTAGAAAATGAGGCTAGGACAGCAGACCTTAACTGATGACAGTGTGTGTCTTGTCAGAAGAATAAACTGAAAAAATGTACCAATTTAGCATTTTCTCATTCTGTCAAAATGCACATATGGTGGGAAAAATGTATTTTTTCTAAATGCATACTGCAATGACTGAGAACGTTTTAAAAGAAGTATCCCTTGAGAGAGAAGCTAATAACATGATGCTTTTCATGCTTACAATATATTAATGGTATGGGTTAGTACATTATTAATGTAATCTGTGCTAGCCACACACCAGGAATTTCTAACATTTGTAAATGCCATACAGACAGGGTATTACCAAGCAGCGAGAGAAAGGTAGTAGTAGACAAAAGTGCTTAACCATTACTGTGACTGCATTATTTGGATTTTAACAAACTGGAATACATTTCTTGGATTTATTGTTTCTAATAGTGGGTTTATTTAAAAATTTTCCACCATCAGTTTGAGCATCATAGTGCAGTGGTTCTGATATTTATGTAAATACTTCAGTTTATTAAAAAAGGAAAGAAAATACACATTTTTCAAACATAATTCAGTTAATCTAACTAGCCTTATAGAAGTCATCTAGAAATAATTCTAAAGCTCTCAAACCATCAGCATAGACCCTATTAGTATAGAGACTATTTATATCCATGGAAATCTTAAAATATTTCTTTGGCCACTTGATAAATTTCAGTTTGTCCAAAAAACAGAAGTGTCCTTGTTATAAGAGGAAATAACTGCATAATGAATGAGATAACAATTTATTATTTTATTTTCTCGGTAAAACCACCACACCCTGACACAATAAGTATTCCAGGTGCTATGTAAATGAATTTTGGATGCATAATAAAATGTTGTAGTTCTAGATCTTTCCATATCAAACACATTTTTGTCATCCTTATATGTAAAAAAAATAGTTTCTATCTTTATCTATTAATTGAGTCATATTTTATTCACACTATTTTAATAATTTTTCTGTACTACTTTGTAAACCCTTTTATTATGCAATGGCACATAACACATTTCCTCAGATTTACCACAATTCATAATTACAGGACTTCTTCCTTTACCAGATGACTTAACAACCAAATTAACATTAGTCTGCAAGGATTTAAGTGTAATCCATTCATTTTTAGTCAAGTTATAATTAAAGGTTTGTTACTACTAAATTCAGTAAATGCATTCAGAACAAACAAATGCTATTTCTACATTTATTGCAGTAAATAATGTTTATCCATAACCAAAGCACTACAGAGTATTTACTAGGTGAATCAATTGTGTTTGTGAATACATGCTGCTTCACTAATGATGTACTTTTAGCACCTCTAGTATTTGTATATTATGAATGTTTCTATAACTCCCTTTTTTTTTTTTTTTTGCTTTTTCTTTCCAGATATTACATTGTATCATGGTTGTATTACTTCACTTGCAAATATTTTATTCTGTATTAATGTATGTTTTACTCTGTGTAATCCTTGCACTATCTCTTTCTGTACATACGTGTCTCATTTTGTATCTCTAACAAAGCATTGTAATATAATTACCATGGTTGTTCCTGTAATTAGTCTATTGAGATTAGTTCATTACGCTGGTAAATGAACTTAAGTAAATAAATAACTTAGCAGATGCTATGTCTATAACACTGGGATTGGACTTTTACAGTAAAAAATAAATTATCAGATGCTAAATCTGAAACACCAGGTAAGGGTATGGATTTTTATAGCTAAAAATGTTCTTAGGCCAACTTATGTATTCATTAACAGAAAAGTAAAATGAAAGAGCTGCTTTAACATAGAAGAGAAATTCAGTAGAAATAAGCCAAAAAAAAAAAAAAAAACAGCATGCTAATTGTGCCTTACATAAGTTTTATTTATTAAAAAAATATATATATGGCTGGGATTCAGTTCGATCATTTCTGCCTGCACTAACTGGATGGCACATTTTGGAATACAGAGCTTATCTAAACAATCCTGTCTTGGTTTGTGATTACTTGGAGTTGCCTGATCAAAGAAGTTTTATTTGAATTTATATTTTATTTCTTACCACTGTTTTTCACTGTTCGTAGGAAAGAAGGGATAGCTTGTAGACAAGAAGATTTACTTTGATATATATTTTATTGTTTTACCTTTAATTTTTACTGTTTGTTGTTATAAAGGAACAGGCTTGAGACAGGCAAACTCTAAGCATCCTAAGGGACCTATTCAGCTATAAAGTCACACAGACTGCAGAGAGGACAATCCAGAATTTATCTAAACAATACTTTCTTGGTTTTGGATTTACTGATCTTTGCTGTTAAACAAAGAGGTGTAACTGCGAGTGGCAGTGATTGACTTTCCTTGTATGATCACAGCAACAATTTTACTGAACTTACTTTAGTAATTAGTTGTATATTGTTTGTGTGATTTTTCTCATACAAGTTGAGTTAAGTTCTCTTTGAATTCTGTGGTAACTGATTTTGATCATTCTTTTCTTTTATAATTTTTATTAATTAGAAGCTGAATATGCATTCCTTAAATGAGTATGTCATTAATGAATTGCTGAAGGACACATATCTTGTAGAGTGTAATAAATGCTACATATATTTAAAGGTAACACCTGATAACACTGATGATCTGTGTTCCTCATGTTAAAAGTTGGAAATATTTGCTTATCGTTATTAAAGGTAAATCTAGACTTACTGATAATGATTAAACTTGTGCAATTTGTAATACTTGGAGAACTGTTGTTACATATATTAATGACTGAACTGGTGAGATAAATAATGTTAGACAAATAGCAAATAGAACACATTTATGAAGTGTGTGTGTATTATATGTAAAGCTTATGCAACCTCTGTGAAAGAAAATGATGCTCCTGGCAATTTTGAAATTCTGAATACAAGTATTTCCCAATCTGAAAATTAAGAATGTTTAGAAAGAAATAAAAAGAGGAATAAAGGAAGAAGTTCACTACAAATAAAAAGGAAGAAAAATAAACTGATAAGTGTCTGTAAAGTAAAGAGAATACATATTAAAATGCAAACTGCTTTGTTACATAACACACAGATTATAGGTAAGAATACCATTATTTATGAGAAAAACGTCAGTCTACAGAAAAAAGGCAGCATTTTTCCAAAAAGACAAGGTAGAAAAAAGAGGCATGCTACAGGTGAAAAGGAAGAAATCAAAACTGAATGAGAAAGCATTGAGGAATATTACTGCAAGAAAAAAGATGAGAAAGACAGACATTGTCAACATGGTTCAAGCTACGGATGTACAAAGCCAACTGGATGAGAACTGCATGCTTGAAAATGTAATATGCAATGAAAACAGTGGGATTAATAAGACTATGGGTGATGAAAATCATTCCTTTGTAGCAATTGATATATCAGATATTACTGAATTAGAAGCTGAAGATTCCTCAGATTTGATCAGAGAAGATATTCTAGTAATTGGAGATTCAATTATTAGAGGAACTGATACATTTTTAAAGAAGGTTATGAATACTGAAAAGTGTAATGCTTGTCAGGAGCAAAAATAGAGGATGTGAGACCAGCATTAGAACGCCTTAATGTAAAGAAGTATTGATCTGTTTTTATTCAGTCGGTACAAATTATCTCATCTGCAAGGACTAACCGACTGTTAGTAGGAAACTTACAGCCCTCTTAGATAGTATAGCTTCTACTGGTATTAGGACATATTTTTCACAAATCACGTATAGAAAAAAAAAAAGAGTCAGGTCACAATGAATGAAAAGATTTTTTGGGTAAATACCTACATGAAAAAAATAATGCCCCATTTTGAAAAATGAAAAATGTGTAAAGCATCCGAGCCTAAATTTGGGGACACGTATTCAGACAGGATGACATGTATTTGTTAATAAACTAAATGAGTAAATTCAAGCAAACTACTATGAAAACAAAAAATTAAAGTCACAGCTCAATTAACTTGTTTATTAGTATGTACTTTCATTCACTCCCTTCAATGAATTTCTTTAGACAACTTTAACAAACACCCCCCCATTAAATGTCACATGATCCTCTAATAATCAGCAATTCATTATTATAGCCATAAACCATGAAAAATACTAAAAACAACTCAATGCATCCCCACTTCCTTTACATTTTAAAAAACAGTCCACATTTTTAATAATCAATATCAATAAAAAACTTAAAAAACTAAAATTAATTTAAATCTTTTATTTGCATAAACTTTTAAGCTTTAATAAGTACGTTATAGAGCATTGGTCATTCAGACCTGGGTAGGAACAAGCGTTTAAGTGTATCTGCCAGCATAATTCTTGCTTTTCAAGTAATAAACTAGTAGGTGTCCCTCTCAACCTCATTTTAACTTGTTCAATTACTCTAAACTTAAAGCCATGAACTGGGATTGCTTGAACATGTTTAGCTAATGCATTTGTTTCTTTACCTTTGTTTATACAATAAATATGTTCATAGATCCATTCTCTCAACCTACGTTCAGTCTTACCAATTCAGAAACAAATGCATTTTTGGCATTTTGCTATGTACAACACCCCCTTAGTATTACAATCACATTTGTTATAAGTAACACATTTCCTATTATTAATCATGTAATCTCTTCCTACTTCAATGAACCCACAATATGGACAAGATTCACATTTGTACTTTCCTAAATTTCTACCGCCTTCCCTTTGTTCTTTCTCTAAAATGGTCTTCGAATTACCACCCCCCCCTGTATACTATTCTAGGAGTGTGGTCTATTTTATTTCTTATATAGGTGCCTTCCATCAAAATACACCAATTCTTTGTCACTATACCCTTCAACAAATAGGAGTCCAGGGAATAGAGAGTAATAAAACTTACTCTTAATAACCCTTCCATCCTCTTGACAGTATTAGACTCCTGAGATTGATTTGATATAATCATTGGGGTATTTGTGTGTCCTAGGACTGGCCTAAAAGGTTCATCAATTCTTTTTAATTGGACTTCATTAATTAGCTCATCAACTAGGGCCATAGGATACCATTTTTCAAGAACATATTCCTCAGGTTAGTACATTCATCCAAAAAATCTACGTCCAAAGTGGTTATCCTGGCTGCTCACACCAATTGTCCCTTCACCAATGACCATTTGTGATGTAAAGGGTGTCTACTCATATAGTGCAAGAAAGAATTTGAATATGTCTTCTTCCTAAAAATCTTAGTCACATAAGTCAAATTAACTCTAACCTTCCTTAAGTTAACATCCAAAAATGCCATTTCTTCTGTGTCAAAGGAGGAGGTAAATTCCAAAAAGTTCATACTAGTATTCATTACCTCCACTAACTCTATAGAAACGTCCCTGTCTCCCTAATAATGATGAAAATATCATCCAAAAATTGAGTATAATAAAATATTTTCTCCGCTACTTGGTCATTTTTAAGAATAAACTCATTTTTCCAAAATGCCATTACTATATTTGAGAAACTCACTCCACATGGGGATCCCATAGCTACCTCCTTCATTTGAACGTAAACTTACCCCTCAAACATAAAGTAGCTGTTCTTCAAAATTATGTCTCGTAATACTTCTATTAACTCTAGACCTCGAAACTCTATTTTTTTAATAAAAAATCAGCCACCCATTCTATCCATAACAGATGTGGGATTACTGTATAAAACTCTTTTACATCCACTGTCAAGAAGTTGTAGCTATCATGAAAGGTCAACCGATTTATTCACTCCAAAAAAGACCAGGAGTCCTTACAAATTTGGGGTTCTTTCATTACATATTTTTTCAAGATGTTATCTACAACCTTTGCACAAGAATATGTAATGGAATTTCTTGTGTCGACAATAGGGAGTAGTGGAGGGTCTATCAAATTTTTATGAAGCTTTGGGATACTGAACATTACAGGAATAATCGGGCCTGGTATCATCAAATAATGATAAAGATCCATGTCTATTTGCCCACAAGTAAACATGTCCTTTATACAAGCCTTAATTCTTTGATAAGTTCCATGATATTCATTTAAGAACATCAACTGATAATTATCAGTGTTTAATGGGGGTTGGGAGGATGGCCTAATGGTTAAGGCGTTTGCCTTACAAACACAAGGTGCAGGGTTTGAGTCTCACAAGGGATAATTAGCTAGGCTTAAAATGGCTCGCAAGGGCAGTTAGCTTAGTACTAACCTATGAACCTATAAACATAACATCCTGTTCTTGTAATCCTCCTTTGTAATAAACACCAACCCCCCATATTTATCTGGTTTCATAACCCTAATGCCAGCTACCCTTAACGCATTCAACTATTCCCTTTCTTTCCTAGTTATGTTACTGTTCAAACCAGGGCCACCATTCTTATTGAGTAAATTCTTGAAGTCTGTATCACACATTTGTGCAAAAAGCCCATGTTTATTAAAGCTTAAAAGTTTATGCAGATAAAAGATTTACATTAATTTTAGTTTCTTAAGCTTTTTATTGACATTGATGATTCAAAATGTAGACTTTTTTTAAAAATGTAAAGGAAGTGGTGATATATTGACTTTTTAGTATTTTTCATGGTTTATGGCTGTAATAATGAATTGCTGATTATTAGAGGATCATGTGACATTTAATGGGTATTTAAACAAGGGGGTGTGTTTGTTAAAGTTGTCTGAAGAAGTTCATTGAAGGGAATGAATGAAAACATTTACTAATAAGCAAGTTCATCCAGCTGTGGCTTTTGTTTTTCATATGCATTTGTCAATATCAGGGTATAAAATTTTTGCAGGAGATATTTTACAATATATGACAATCACCAGGTAGAAATTTTGCCAAGCTGAAAATTTGATCATTCACAGATAGCAACATTTGATGCATCTTGTACTTGTTAATGCTAGAAGTATTAATAATACAATTTTTTAATGGAAAATGTATTACATTCCCACAAGATTGATGATGTTATTGTTTGTGAAATTTGATTAAAGCACAGTGACTGGAAGGTATAAATGTTTTTACTGTAACAGACATTCTAACAAAAAATCAGGTGGTGGAGTTATGACAGGGTTTAAAGATGGTTATGAGATCTGTGATTATTATATGTCCAATGATAAAAACAATACTACAAATTGTGTAACTGTGAGAATAAAGACAACTCTGGAACATATAACAAATGTTGAAGTGTACAGACCACCAAAGTCAAGTGCCAATGACCTAAAGGAATTCATATATTTCGTGCATGAAACACAGGATTTAAAAATAATAGTGGCTGGGGACTTAAATTTACCAGAAACTGATTGGAATAATATTGATTCAACAACACTAGTGAGGAAATTATTCACAACATATGTTCAGGAACAATAATTCAGATTGTAAAAAAAATCTCCCAGGGAAAATAACATACTAGACACAATTTGTGTTCCTAAAGAAATGACTGTAACTTCATGTCAAGTTTTATCACCCCTGATGTGCAATGATCATGGGGTTATAAAGGTTAATTTGCTGCTAGATAATTCTGCCAAACGGAAATCTAAATCAATGCACAGAAGATTAATTACAGATTACATGGAAACAAAATTGTCACCTTGTAAAACTAATTGGAGTGATGCATTCAGGGGAAAAACTGCAGAAGGAATGTGGAAAGTTTTGAAAGAGAAATTGAGTACAGCAAAATAAAAAAAATGTTTAACATCAGGATCTGGGCATACGTCAGGGGAATATATTTCCATAAGAACAATATACTTGATTAAGGTGAGAGAAAAATATATATAAGTAGTAGAAAAGAGGTCCAACTACAACTTTGTGAACTGAAATAAACAAGCTGGACAAACAAATTAAGTGTAGTTTAGACAAGATCAAGAAAAATCTGGAGAAAATGTATATAATGAGCATAATAGGAAGCCATTTTATAGATACATAAGAAGTGGAAGGAGAAAAGACATACAAATTGATAAATTGCATTTAGATTCTAAAATGTATTTATTTATTGGTCTTTTTTGCCCAGGAAAGTCCAACTGGGCAGAGCCCATTTTCATTGGAAGCCTAGAGAGAAAAACTCCACCAAAGTACTTTTATATTAACAAATATATTTCAAACAGTTCTCAGAACAACAGTTACATTTCTCACAAAACTTCAAACATAATTACAAGACACAACAGATTATAAATATATTTACAAAATCTTATGCAACAGATTATGGCTCCACAAAGGGGGTAATAAGTTGTTCAAGTGACATCCAAGTAACTTCAAATACAGTAATCAAATTCTTGCTCCAAACAAAGCACTGGGGGGAGATGGAATTAGTAATAATGACCTGAAAACACTCCAGCAAGAACTTATAGTTCCATTATATCTGTAATTTACTAGGTTGTATAAGTATGGGGAGATTCCACAAGATTGGAGACATTTGCTTATTAAACCTGTCTTTAAGGGAAAGGGGGATAGTAGGAACCTATATTCATATAGACCCTTAAGTCCACTTTCATGTTGTGGAAAAATAATGGAGAAAATAATATCGGATAAGCTATTGTCAGGACTGAAAAGTTTAAGTTTGGACTTAAACTATATATCATCATGAACAATCTAATAACAGCAATGAATGAAAAATTGTGCTGTGATGTAATTTATATCGATTTAACTTCAGCATTTGACAGGATCTTGCACAAAACACTGATAAATTAGAATGACTGCTCAATAAGATGGATAGCTGCATGCCTTCAAATTGGACATGGCAAGTATCATACATCAATTATTGGCTGCAGTCAGTGTGTCCCACAGGGCTCTTTCCCAGACCCTTACTTATTTACACAGTATGTTTCAGACCTATCTTTTCATTTGAGGTTTCTACAGTTTGTATGCAGATTATCTGAAATTAGGTAAAATTGGCTAAACTGATTACATATATTACACATAAGGCATGTCTGAAAAAGAGCTTGACTAAATGACCATTTGGGCACAGGAGAATAATATGATGATAAATGCATCAAAAACTAAGCAAATGAGATTTGGGAGACATAAACTGAAAGGTGAATATTTAATACAACACACAATGACTGAAACTGTAGATTCATTTACAGACCTCAGTATATGTGTAGCTGCAGCTTTGAGTTATTCTAATTATATCAGCCAATTGGTTAATGATAGTTACAGAACTATAGTTGGTATAAAGTATTTACAAAGTCTAGGAAATCAAAAATGAAGTTGCTGCTTGTTAATTTCATTAGATCCAAACCTGCATTTAGAATAAAAATATGGAAACCTTATAAGAAAACAAGCATGGGGATGCTGGAAAGAGTACAGTTGAAATATACCAAGGACATCCATGGATGTGAAAATTTAAGCTATTATGAAAAGACTAAAATATCTGAACTTTTTCAGTGTCTGTAATACATATTTAAGAGGAGATCTTATTCAGGTATATAGTGCATTTAGAGTCAATTGCCTCTGGGAATGTTTTGGGTTATCAAAAAGTACCAGAAAATTATTAGACAACCTATGTAGAAGATTCTGTAGGCATGAGAAGTGTACTAATTGGTAGTCTGCGAGAGCAGCTACTGCATGAAACAGACTACCAAATTACATTAAAATCTAGTATTCTGTCCAGGAGATTATACATCACAGTAGCATAGGAACCTATATACACACAACCACACAAGCCCCTGATGATAACTTTGACTAGTGTGCTGCTAATATCAAACTCATTATGTTGGTCTCTGCACTCATTAATACAATCTGAAATTGCATCACTAGCAGTTTCTAAAACTTTAGAATTTTTAACCCAAAAAGGTATGCAAAGTCACCAGAACAAGGAAACAAACTGGTCTAAAAAATAGACCCAATAAGCCATGAAGCAGTTGAAGGACTTTAATCACACACAGCTAAAATCCCTTTCAAACTTGAAAACAACTTGTTTAACACTCAGAGCAATAACATGTACAGCATTTTTACTATTCCTGCTACAGACTTCATCAAAGCAATTCCATATTGAGTCACTTCTATTTAAGGATGTACATTCATAGCAATAGATATGTTTTCATAAAGACCTGGGGGGGGGGGGGTGTTGTGTTCAATTTCAGTTGTTAGTATAATTTTCTGTATTCTAATCTGGTGTCTCAACATCCCGGCCAAGGTCAGGGTTAATGTGTTCAACAATGCCAAATGCAAACCCTTTAAAATCAATGTAGTTCTCTACATGTTTAAACAAGGCATTATTAATACATCTTTTTTTAATGTCCAACTTATAGTCATAAATCCTCTTTTTCAAAAATCTTTGTCCTACCTATATAAATACTAGGGAAAGTAATGCATTTTGTGATATGTATACCACTCCTTCAGAACAACTCAATCTACAAATTCAGTTCAAGGAATCAAGTTAACATAGCATACAGAAAAATTGACTTATACTTAAGTGGTTGTTTTGCACACAGTTCTATCTCCAAAGAGGTTTTTCATATTTTACACGTAGACTCATCTAAACTTTCTGCCATTTCCAGTATTCCAAAAGTACATAAAAGTTTATCCGAGCCTCCCTCCAGATCTACTGTAGCTGTTCAAGGGTCTATTAATTACCCACCAGCAGTTTGCACTGATAGCGGTCAAACTCTTGTAGCAGAAATGCTCCCACATATTGAAAGATTCTTGAGATTTTTTAAGCAGAGTCAGTAGTGAAGTATGGTATAAAACCTTTTTTTAACCATAGATATCATCAGTCTTTTTTCATGTATACCCAAAACTGAAAGACTAAACTTATTTCATGCGACCTTTATTGGTTGTGAATTTTTAAAGAACAATGATATTAACTTAGTGATGGATTTGATGGAGATGTTTTAGATTAGAATTTTATATTTTTTGATGTTGAAATTTATAGACAATTTAGAGGAGAAGCGATGGGTGCAGAGTGTGCACCGAGTTATGCTAATTTGGTTTTAAAAAGTTGGGAATTGAATTGTGAATTTACTTCTGAGTTTTTTAAATATTGGAAAATAACTGCCTTAGATTTTGAGATGATATATCTATTTTATGGAATGGTCCAGAAAACAAGGTGGGGGATTTTATTGAATTTCTGAATTGCTCAACTCCATTTTTAAAATTTACACACCATTGTACATAAGATAGACTTAACTACTTAAACACTGAGATCAGTCACAGTGACAATGGCTTTTGCTCAAACATTTTTAGAAACCCTACATTTAGCAATGCATATTTTCATTTTAGTAGTCATAATCCCTTTTCAGTCAAAAAGAGTTTGATAAAGGGTGAGTACATCAGAGTGTCACATATGGTTTCCAAAAAAAAAAAAACAGTTCTGCTAAATGAAATGAAAAATATTAGTTAACATGTTTTTGGATAGAGGATACCCTGAGAACCCCATTGCAAATATAATTAATGATGTCACCCAAAAAGTAGGCAAAAACTACAAACCGCTTTTAGGTTACCTTTAAATTTAGCCACATAACCAATTGAAAGAAACATATTGGGTTATATGGGCTTTGAAAGAACATTCATTTTGCAGTATATACCACGGGTTTGGAAGATGTTAAAAATATTATTTAGAACGATTGAATAATTTTTAATATCAACAGTCAAGATTTATCTATAGTGGGGAAGTACACCAATTTATTTACAAAACAGCATAAAACTTAAAACGTTTCTTTGAGAAGGGATGTTTCTCAAAAGTTTATCATTAGCAGAGGTACAAAGAAAATGTAGGTATTGCACACAATGCTCTAATATTTTGTAAATTAACTCTTTAACTGTAGGGAGTAATAATATAACTATCATCATCAATTTATAATCAGGTAACAGATGCTCAGAAGGACTGGTATATTTCACAAAATTCATTACTTGCCCTAGTTTTTATATAGGTAAGACTGAAATGTTTTTGAAAAAGAGGCTATACAAGGATGAGTTGTACATTAAAAATAAATATATTTAATAATTACTTATTTAAGCATTCAGAGAACTGCATTGATTTTAAAGAGTTTACGTTTGGAATTGTTGAACAGATTAACCCTGACCCGAGAGAAATGTTGGGAGACTAATTTAGAACATAGATAATTATTCTGGCAACTAAAATTGAATGCAATATCACCCCAGGTATTAATGAAAACATATCTATTGCTTCAGTATTGAAAATGAGAGCTGCCAAGCTTTAACTATGTATGTGGTTTTACAAAACTTCATTTTAGTAAAAAATGTTATTGTAGAAAAAAACTGAAACTAATTTTACTGAAGGTATTTTAATAAATTAGTATTGTTTCCATTAAGTTATTGTAATTGTGTATTTTAGCACACAACAATATTAAACATGTTCATTGCTATTATCGTTATTATTGTTATTATAGCTATATTATTATTATTACTTGATCTGTTATAAATGTATATGTTGTTTTTTTAGGGTATTGCCTCTTTAATAGCCAAACATTCATTAAATTAATGGGTTAGGAAAATGAAATATTTATAAATGCCACATTCTTAAATGGAAGTGACTCAATATGGAATTAGTTCTCATGATGTCTATAGCCACAGACAAAAATGCTGTACATGTTAGTACTTTGAGTGTTAAACAAGTTTTCAGTTTGGAAGTGATTTTGGTTGAGTGTGCTTAAAGTCCTTCAACTACTTCATGGTTATTTGGGACTATTTCTTGAAACAGTTTGTTTCCTTGGTCTTAGGACTCTGTACGCCTATTTGGGTTACACATTTAGTTCAGTATGCTCTGCAACTGTTTGTGTGCTTTGTTGTTAAACCCCATGATTTTACTTGTTTGTGGTCTGAAACAGATCCATAATCAAAGAAGAAGAACTAGAGAAATGTTTTGCATTATTTCAGGTTTGTTAATGTTAGAAACTGGAATATTAGAAAATAAACTCTTCTGTAAATGGCCATGATTTATAATAACATGAAAATATTACATAATCCATTTTGGCTCTTCCTAAAAGAAATTTAAGTTGGTACTTTCTGGTTGCCATGAAGGTTTTCATGTCTTATTCAAGATTTCAAGCCATGTACTATTATATTGCTAAAATGATGTACTATAACAATTAAGAATTTAAAAGTTTTAATAAATACGTATGCATTGAAGTAGCAAGGAAAATATATGCATAAAATCAATACAGGAGTACAAGAATGTGAGAAAGGTGATTCATTGGACAAAAGTACCCTAAAATTCAGATATCCTGTTCACAAAGAAAACATTCCTTGAACTCACAACAATTACAGAACTGCCACCCCACCCAAAGATGTATCTGTTCCTAATTTTTATTACTCTAATACTCAGCTAATTGATTTCTTGTTACTTCTCCAAAAGTTGACCTTGGTATGTGTGTACTTTCTGTTTGTATGCACATTTAGTTGGCAAATTAAAAAAAAGAAAAAAGTTTTTGATTGTTTTAATTCTCAGTACAATTAAGGTTGTCAGTATTTAGAGATTAGGCAAATATGCTACTTAATGTATATTATCATGGAACTAAGTGGTATGAGGGCAAGTAAATGGAAGCAAAAGTGAACAATTACACAATACAGACATTAATTAACACAGGGAGATCTAAACTTTCTATACAGCTGATACACAACAAGCTTTCTGAGAGGAAAAAAAATCAAAAATGGAGTAAGAGATGGAGTCTCTGCTGCCATCATGTCTGTGATAGAGCAGTTAAATAAGTCTAATAATTATATCAGAAGCAAGTGACCTTCCAGAAATGCATTAGCTATGCACAGTAATCTTAAACAGAAGATGTAACAGAGGTCATGATTACTGACACTCTTTAGTCCCATAGTCTAAGTCTGACCAGAGTATTTCTTGCTAATATAGTATCCCCAGAAAATGAGAGGGTCAAAAGTGAAGTAGTTTTTGAAAATGCAGTGTTAGTGTAAGAGAACAAACTGTCTAGGCTTTAATGTTCTGGTTCCTGGCCAACACTATGGTTGATAGTCATATGGTACGAGAGGCTATTGGGATCACTTTGTTTTTACTAGCCTATCAAAGAAACACTTTACAGTAATCAGACAAGTAGATCAGGTTACTAATCTATACTCTATGCAGTGCCAATGAATTTCTCTAAAACAGATGTGCTAAAAGGACCGGTTATAACAGAGGTGTCTATCTATGAAAAGAGTAAAAATATTGTTTAAAGGACCTACCCATGTTTACATCTCCTCCCATGGTTCAAAGTCATAATTTTGATCAATCACTTATGTTGGAGTCAGTAGTTTTTCCAGTAGATGCTTCAATAGGTTTTGATCTTCTATGCCATATTTTTTCAAAATTATAAATTGTTTTATTTTCTGGATTTCATAGTAAATGCAGTTAAAATCAGACATGTATGCTAATTATTCTAATTACCATTGGGTAAATAAGTATTCATCTAAACTTATTTATGTTAATACAGATACTTGTTAAGGCTGTCCTCTTTCTCTTTTTGCTTACCTCTTTATAAGGATCCCTTGTTTTATTATTTCTGGATAATGTGACTATTAATCAGCCTAAAGTATACTGATTTTCAATGTTACTTTTTCCTGATGATGATGTCACCATTTGTTCCAGTTATCCTAAAATAAAAATACTTGGTATTATTTCAGCTATTCCACATTTAGTATTTAGTATTGTATCTTACTATATGTTAAATATCATTAAGTCTATAGCCTGTGATTTAAACAATTACCCACTTTTTAATCAATATTTTCTAAAGCATTTGGATGTAAACTTCTCCAAAATGTTATCTCATTTAATAATATTTTTAAAGTATGGAAAATTATTAATATGGGTATTGAAAGATATTGAAAATCTACACAGCCAAGCTGACTATTTTTTGAAAACACAAGAGACAAACACACACACACACACACACACACACACACACACACACACACACACACACACACACACACATTCAGGAATATCAAATATAAAGAAAATAAAAATGAATATAAATTCTGAAAGGGGATGTAGTTTTCTTTATAGACATAATAAGGTAATTCAGTTATACATTTTTGTCAAATGAAACTTCATCAGAACTGAGCTGTAAGATGAGAATCACGACTTTATAAGTCAATGAAATGTATGTCAAATAAAAGCTAATCAAAGTTCATAAGATGGAATTTAAGAACATGACCACAAAGAAAATCATCCTAGTCTCAAAAGCAATTAAAACAATATTTCAAGTAAGTTAGTCTAGCTTTTAAGATGCATTTAACATACAAAGTTTCATTAAGCCACAAACGTTTTATTTTCACATAACCTTACTTACCATTTTAACTTGTATACCAAGACAGTTCTCAGTATCACCCCCTGTAGGACTATATGGCATTGCTTTAAAACACACAGCAAAAACTTATTAAACAAGACTGCTTGAAAAGTGCATCATTAATATTTTGATATTAATAGCATAAACGTATTTTCTAATACATTGCTATATTTTTCTTTTGATGTCATCTATATAAATATAACTGTAAGAGACACATATTATCAAAAATTCACCATTAATTATTTAACGTATGTAAATTTAAAATCTAAAGTCCATTTTCTAACTATTTTGCAAGTCTGTAATGATTTCTTCACAATCACCATCTTCAAAGAAAAATAGTCAATAAATATGCTATGAAAATAACTTTTTTACATTCTTTCTATGTGCATAAAAATGATGTTCACATTCAAAAAGAGCTTAGAGCAACAGCTGCTGCCACAGCCACTCAGCATGTGTGTATTATTTACCAGAAAGCACAAAAATTTTAACAGCGGAAGTAACATTTGTAAAGTATCTCTAAGATTATTTTTAAATACACTTTATACTGTGTATTATATCTAAAGCATTTTTTTAATTTTTATATAATCATCTAATTAAATTTCCATGTACCTCAAACATTTTTTAACATAATTGTGAAATTGTGACTGGTAACTTCAGTATTATACACACACACACACACACACACACACACACACACACACACACACACACACACACATTGGTCATATGTTTGAGTTTCAGGATATACAAAATATTTTATACTAGGAATATCTATATAACAAGTTATTTTAATCTAGGTAGAGCAGGCCTAGTCCATTTTTACTTTTGGCCTTAAGTGGAGTGGGGGAGGGAGCAGTGACTGTATTTCAGAGCCTTCTTACTATTTTGGCAGTACAAGATTTTTGCTTCTAATATCAACCAACAGTTTTGAATTCTATTGTTTCTTTGAATTGTTTGATTTTACTGCAGTCTTTCAATATCTGGTCAGTTTACTGAATTGTATCTTTTTGCTGGTACCAGATTGGCAGATGAGTGAAGTTGTTTTTTTTTTGTATGCTTTGATACTAAATATTAAACACATATGTGCTGCTTTGTTGACTATAGGAATGCAATAATTTTTCAATTTTTGCAGGCTAATCTATCTATGCCCACACTGCTGCTATAACATAATTTCTTATACCCATTAATAGAGGTCAGTTTAATTATTCAAAAAGTTGAACTCCTATGTCAGGGTCAATGATGCTCAAGTATGTTGTGTAATTATTAGGTAGAAATGGCTATTGGTCACACCAGTTTTAAATCATTTTACACTTAACTTATGTTTTTTTTATAGTGTATATAATCCTTCTGCTAAAATAGTCAAACACCTCCGCACGGTTACAATGTTTAGCTCCTTGATAGTTCTTTATTATTCACAAGCTGCACAGAGATTGATTCACTTATGTAGATTTTTAAATAATAATAACTGATAAGTGGTGCTCTTAAATGACTGTCCTTAAATTGTATTATGCAATTCTGAAGACATACATATTTTTCTGCATTAAATGTCTTCTGCTGTTGTAAAATATTACATATCTAAGTGGTCATTAAACTTTAAGGATATGAATTTTGATCATTTCCATATGGCTGCAAATATAATGTTATGAGGTCCCAAGCTTACCATGCAATTTAGACAGTAATTTAGACAAAGAAACATGATTAGATATTTAAATATTGGGCTTATTATCAAAGTGGCAGGGGGTGAGGGGGGGGGCACGGGGGGTTGCCTCCCTGCAAAAACATTATTTTACTGTTGACTGGAAGTGTAGTATTTTTGGGGTTTACCTTTGAAACCGTGAATCACAGTGGTTCGAGTGCTCATATGTGTGACTCAAAACCACAAAACTGGACATGTTGACGGACCTTAATGTTCGAAAAACAGCAAATCAAAAAGCAGATTTGCTGTTTTTCGAACATTAATGTTGAAAAAAAAAGTGTAAAGCAGGGGGGCAAGCACCCCACACCCCCTACTTTATTATTTTAACTCCAAGATTGCACTACAGTGGGGAAAGGAACGATTTCCCAATCCCCACTACAGTGCAATCCACCCCAGAATGTTGAATGTGCAATGAGCGAAACTCACCATGAGATCTTGATTGTGTAGATGGAATTCCAGATGAAATGTCAGAATCTTTTCAGGCTAACAATATCCCTGATTTCATAAAAAATTTAGGGAAAGAAAATATTGTATCTTCTTTTTGGAAATGTATACCAATATCCACTATGCAATGGAGAAAGTATTCTCCAGATCCGTTTTCTGTGCTTTTTTCTTACAAATGATGATTATAGCTTGAATCATCATTATTATTATTAATCATTATTGAATATATCTTGAAAAAAAATAGATGTATTCCTAGGATCATAGGAGGTTACTAGGCTAATGGTCCCAGGGCCCTTATAAACCTAGCCAAGTTCAACCCGTGTTCCCAAGGGAGTCTGATTTAAGCAGACACTAAAATCAGCACCTATTATCCCTGTCCAAGAGGGACACAGGTAGAACCTGGGGTGAATTTCTAGTTGCCCATTCAGTCATCCAGATTACACTTAAATAGGGCCAACGAGGGGCTTCATTTAACATGAATAGGAAGGCTGTTCCAAAAGTAGGGCATTTTCTGTTAGACAAATCTCTCTCTCTCCAGCAAGTTCTGTTGATATCACATACCAGGTTAAGGTCCTTTGAGGGAGTGACCCATGTGCCATTTGAGTTGTGAATGGGCAGCATTTCCATTAAAGCTGGGTCAGAGACTGCTCTATATACAAGGCACAGGTCACCTCTGAGCAGTCTGTATGACACAGAGTAAAGTGACAATAACTTTGATCTGTCTGCCTAAGACAGATTTTGAAGACCCTAAATTTTCTTTGTAAGGAACCTTTGTGGTCTCTCCAATTGCTGCAGGTGATTGGAAAGGAACATACGAAAGGGACCATTGTAGTCTATTATTCGCCTGATGGGGGAGAGTACGGGGGGTTATAATCTCTTTTTTTCTGGAGGTAATGCCCTTACTTATGAGATGAGCAATATAAAATGCCCTTTGGAGACATGGTGATCAAAGTTAAGGTTGCTATCAACCTGTGTGTCCATATTTCACACCACTAACTGTGTCCTTAGCGTATTGCTATTGGTGTGGTAGTTTGCAGAAACATCACCCTTGCGGAAGGGGATGAAAATGCATTTTTTTACATTATGTTTGAGACCATGAGTTTGGCACTAATCAGTAGTCTGCATAAGATCATCTTGCAGGATGCTGACATTGCTATAGGTTCCAGTTATCACTCCCAGTTTTCCAGTCATCAGCAAACTTTGTTAGCCACAACTCTTTACTTTTAGCCTGTACTTTGCAGAAGTAGATTCCAAACAGTAGGGGTCCCAGAACTGATCCCTGGGGAACACCACTGGTTGCAGGTCTGCTGGAGGAGGTGGAGTCCCCTATTTTGACTGTATGAGTTCTATCAGTGACCCAGTTTGCAGCACATCTGACAGCATATGGGTTGATACCCAGCTGTGTGAGTTTATCAATGATGCCTGAGTGGGGGGTTGTGACAAAGGCCTTGGCTAAGTCTAGGTAGGCTGTATGCACAGATTTGCCCTCATCTAGGGCTTTGGTGACTGTCTCAAAGAAGTCCACCAAGTTTAACAGGCATGATCTCACCTTGACAAAGACAAACTGGGTGGGGTCAAGCATTTGGAGATTTCGTATATCTTTGTTAATTTAATAAGGCCCATGATGATTCTTTCCATGGCCTTACAGATAAGGTTGGTCGGGCTAATGGGTCTATAGTTCAGGGGTCCATTTATGCAATCCCTTTGTGTAAAGGGATGACAGTAGCTGTTTTCCATTCCAATGGGATGTAGCCAGTGCTTAGGCTGTGACTAAAATCTTGGCCAATGGTAATGTTAATTCCTGTTTTAATCCATGTAGAACACAGCCAGGGATGGTGTCTGGTCCCACAGAGGCTGCATTTTTGGCCTTGGAGAGGGCATTTAAGACCTGCTCCTTAGAGATACTAGGTGGGGGACAGTTGTTAGGGATACTTTGGTGTATATGTGGTGGGGACAGGGGAGTGAAGTTTTCACTGAACCTGCCATCCAACAGGTTTGCTCTATCCACAGGTTCTATATATGCAGTAACATTAACTATGAGTTAAGCGCAAATATGAGCATTACCTTTGAGGTTACAGATGAAACTAAAGAATACCCTGTGATTGTCCTTAGTTATGGAAGATAATTTGGATTCATACCTTT
This sequence comes from Protopterus annectens, assembly GCF_019279795.1. Classification (NCBI taxonomy): domain Eukaryota; kingdom Metazoa; phylum Chordata; order Ceratodontiformes; family Protopteridae; genus Protopterus; species Protopterus annectens. The sequence goes on along the minus strand of NC_056749.1, from coordinate 446,739,170 downwards.
GGAGAACTTCACTAGGAGTCTTCTTTGCTTGTTTAAGTTGAGGAGGGAGTGTTTCCAGTTTAGAGGCCTTTCCTTCCTACTCTTAGACAGAAATTTCTTTTGCCTATTGTATAGCCTATTAATGGCAGTTGTCCACCAGGCATGTTAGTTTTTCCTTGATGATCTTGATTTGGTTTGGTCAGGTATGGCAGAGTCAATATAATTGTACAGGTGCTTGAATAAAGCATTGGTGTATAACTCAGCATAAGCGTCTGTTCCATCAGTGGGGGGAGGCCTATGAAGCTATTTATGTCATCATGTAAGAGGTTGCAATTGGCTTTGGAGAAGTTTTTTAGTGTAGTTGTTGCTAAGGGGGGGGGGGGTCTTGTGTTATAGTTCCTCCTAGCAAGATTGATTTGTGGTCAGATCTCACCAGGGATGGACACACACACACACTGGGGATGGTGCAGTGGTCCCCCATGTTGGTAAGCACCAGGTAAGGGATGTTTATGCCCCTTGTGGGTGTGTCAACCAGCTGGTCCTGTGCACTGGAATTAACAATGTCCAGGAACCTTTGGATAAGTGAGTTAGAACATGTATAATTTACCCAGTCTATGGACGGGTAAGTAAAGCCACCCCTAACTACATTGTGTGTGGCTGCATCTTGATTGACTCAAGTACACCCAAGTAGGCTGAGTGGATGTCCTGCATCATGGATAGAACATAGGTTCATAGGTACTTAAAAAGAAAATAGCATCTCTAGAACTATGGATATAAATGTATTTAAACAACTGGATAACCTGAGACATACCTCCCTAGACTATACGAAGAGAGACATCATGGAGCTCTTGGAATATGTGTTTCAGGCTGGCATGAGCCTAGCACTGAGCAGCATTTTACCTTCTCCAAGGATGATGCCACAATATGAACACAAGATGATTGACTTTAATAATTGGCTTAGTTTCTGGTGTCATTCTAAGGGGGTACAATATTTGTCAGCATGAAAGGAGATGGTCAACAGACCATGGTGGTTTGCCAGGGATGGTCTGCACCTCTCCCCTCTAGGCTTTTGAATATTAGCTAAAACACTGTCTTCCCTAATAGTGCCTTTTTAGGCAATGCCAAACTGAAAGTACTTCTGACATAGCAAATCAAAACCAAGAAAATCTAAAGGTATTACTGCTCAGTGGCAGGAGTCTTAACAAAAAAACTCCACTCCTTAGAAGCTCTCTTTACCCTAGAGAATTCTAACATCTGTGCAGTCACTATGACATGGTTTAAAACCACAAAGAGCATACCAACAGTGCTAGGTTATAATGCCTTACACACATTTAGGCCAGCTACTTCACAGGTAGGGACTAAAGGTGGAGGTGTTTCTATTTACATCAAGGATAAATATACTTCAAGGCTGGTCAAAGAGGACAATGCACTTGAGCTGCTCCATGTTAAAATCACCACAGGCAAAATCCAATACCACTTTCTTGCAAGTTGTAGGTCCCCCCTATGATCCAGGAAACCCATACCATATATTTAAACCTATAAGAAATACTAACCATCCAAACAAATACCATATTCATGGGTGACTTTAATTACCCCCACTATTAACTAGGAATCCTATATGACACCAAATGTACATGCACAGAGATTCCTGGATTTTGTAAACACAAACTCCCTGGACCAGACAGTCAGTACACCAACCGGAGATGCAACCATACTGGATTTGATCCTCACTAGTATGGGAGAGTGCTGTGCACCCCCTACTGTAATGCCTTCTCTGGTAAGGTCAGACCACAGAATGGTCTCCTTTGAAGTAAGAACAAAACCTGGACCCCCAGCTAAACCTAAAGCTAAAGGACATTCCGGAAATATTCTAAGGCTAATCTCCTGCTATTAAGTGAGAATCTGGCAAAATTTCAAGCCCCCATAAACCTGTGAACACTGCTGCCTATGCTCAACTGTTCACAGAAACCTGTACAAGCATGTTAATAGCTGAATAGAGGCAGTGGTACCCCTCAGAAAGAAGCACAGAACTAACTCAAAAGATAAGCCACCCTGGTGGAATCACAAAATCAATAGGATGTATAACAGAAGGAAGAAAATCATGGCAAAAATGAGGAGGTGCAGCACCCAGCAGGATAAAAGCACTCAAATCAAACTAAACAAACAATTCAGAGGACAAATAAAGCCTACCAATACCAAATTTGAGGTAAATTTGGCCTCCTAGACCAAGAACAACCACAAAGCATTCTTCAGCTATGTGCGCAACCTCAAAGGCAATACACAATTGTTTGCAGAGCTCATTGTAAATGGAGCCATCTATACTGAGCCAGAAGACATAGCAAACCACCTGGCTGATAAATTCAGCTCCAACCTTACCCCTCTCCCCCCTGAACCTTCCCTCAGGAAATATCATCAAATATAACTCCCCCTACTATCACAGGGGAACAGGTCCTTAATGCTCTCTATAAGATTAAGAACACTGTATCAATGGGCCCACACAATATCCTAGGATGCTTTCTAAATAGCATGAAACATGACCTATCAGGGGCTCTGGAATTACTATTTAAATGTAGCCCCCAAACAGGTTTTGTGCCTCATGAATGGAGAAAGGCAACAGTCATCCCTCTGCACAAAGGTGGGTCATCTACAGACCCTGGAAACTACAGATCTACAAGTTTCACTAGTCTTATATGTAAAGCCATGGAAATAATTATCATGAAGATGATTATCAGAGATATAAAAAACCTCCAGACACTGGACACAACCCATTGTGGTTTTGTCAAGTGCAGATCATGCCTACTCAACCTGGTGGACTTCTTTGAGCAGGTCACCAAAGCAATGAATGATGGCAAAATTGTTCAATCTGCCTACATTGACGTGGTCAAGGAATTCGACATCATACACCACTTGAGAATTGTTGACAAACTCAAGAGGTTAGGTACAAACCCATAAGTCACCCATTGGATAGCCAACTGGCTCACACACAGGACCCAGGAAGTTAGAATTGGGGAGTACACCTCTAAAAAGAGGCCCGTCACAAGTGGAGTCTCCCAGGGATCAGTCCTTGGACCCCTCTTTTTTGGAATTTACTTCTCAGAAGTCAAGGCCAATGTCAGTGGTCTTTGGCTGAGTAAATTTGCAGATGATTGCAAATTAGGAGCTGTCATTGAATCTCACACTGACACAAATGTTCTCCAGGTGGGGCGGACAGAGAAAAACAACTGGCATCAGAGTCATGGACTAAAACTAAATGCCAGGAAATGCATAATAGTATCCTTTGGGAATTCATCTATCCCTGGTAACTATCATGTTGACAAAACAGCAAACAAAGGCAGGTTCCACAAACGCTATACCAAAAGATTTTTTATTAAAACAGAGCTTTCAGACAAAAAGTCCTTCTTCACTGATAAAATTCTAGTCAGGATATCACATCCTTTATACTTAAAATAGATTAAAACACATGACACAGCCTACCTATCATAAATCAGACTTAATAAAATAATTAAGAGAAGAACAGTTGAGTAGATTTCTCATCAAAAGATCTTAAAGAAATATGTTACACTTCAATAAGTCAGAAACTTTCTAAATTACTGACTACTACAAAACTTGGTGAAACACATATTGCTCTTGAAACCATATAAACACATATGAATTGAACTATACATTTTTTTCTTTCTATTCCATAAACATGTATTATAGTTAAACATATTTAATCAACAGTTTATCAAAATTATTGTTAGATTTAATATGTTCATAAACCAACTGTAATTTCATTACATTTATATGTAAATCTACCTGAACATATCATGTTGACAACACATCCCTTAGAGTTGACCCAGTAGTCAGGGACTTAGGGACACACACAGATAGTAATCTAGCCTTTGTCCATCATGTGCCTACATTGGTGAAAATATCTTTCTATATTGCATAACTTATAAACAAAGGTATGACATCTAAGTCCAAGGAAGTCATTGTTCCACTGTATTTAGCATTCAACTGACCTATCATTGAGTAGAATGCCCCCTTTGGTATGTACCTAATCAGGAATATCCAACAATTGGAATGTCCACAGAGGTTTCTCACTAAAAGAATACAGGGCATAAGTAAAATGTCTTATGCAGACCATTCCGTCTCCTTCAGATTTTTGAGGGGAGATCTATGCCTGGTATATTGAACATTGCCAGTCTCCACTCTGATGGACCTCCTGCATATTCACAAAACAAAAAGCAACAGAATTACCCATTGTAAAGACTTACACCTTGTCTGTAATATAAATAGGTCCTGCTGGAGAGATAGTTATGTATCTCACAGACTACTGCATCTATGCAACAGGCTCCCCATCCATGTGAAGTAGAGTTCCTCCCTTACCAAACTGAAGTTCAGCTTGGCCAATTGGATGGGAAACCGGAAATTCAGCCCTGGTTTGGGACCTATGTCTCTAATGGACACAGATAACCTGTAAATGGTTCATCTCCCAAATCCATGCTTACAATTATCAAGAGTATCAAAACTTATCAGAGATTTGGGATGCATAGCTAGGCTTAAAAAGGCCCTTGTGGTCGTTAGCCTAGTAAACACCTATGAACCAAAAACACACTTTCACAAATGGCTTCTTCAGGAAGGAGGAAGGAAATTTTGAAAGATTGTTGTTGAAATAAATTCATATCAGTGGTGCTGGAGTTGCTACTTTCTTTTTATGTTATAATTAACCTCTGACTTCACTTTTATGTTTGTTCATAGGTACTTATTATGCTAGTTGTGTATGATGGTCTTTAGCTATACATTCTTTTGAAGTTTTAGCTGTTATATTTTAAGTATAGATAATACATCCATTTGTCAAGATTACATTAGAATAGTGTAAGGAAGTACTTTGCTTTACACAAAGAAGACGGCAGTTCCAATGAAGTGGTATTCTCTGTATATTTATATATATATATATATATATATATATATATATATATATATATATATATATATATATATATATATATATATATATATATATATATATATATGTGTGTATATATATATATATATATATATATATATATATATATATATATATATATATATATATATATATATATATATATATATATATATATATATAGATATAGATACATATCCCCCAAGATGTCTTAAGTGTCTATGCTGACTTTGGACTTAGGAATGTGCAGTAGGCCTGAGAGGATACAGTCTGTTGAAGCACTCTGTGCAAGGAAAGATCACCTCTCAGTGGCCTGTATGACACTAAGAAGAGGACAAAGCTTTGTGGTGGTCCACATAGTTTTTTTATGATTTATGACCTTGATTTTCTTAGAAAGAAACATTGCAGACGTTCAAGTCAGATGTTTTGACAGGTGCATACAAAGAGGTGTTAATACTCAATGATCTGCATGATGAAGGCAGTATACAGTGATACGATCACATTCCTGGATCTTGATATTATACCCATAGTAAGTTGTACAATACAAAAGACTTTCCTATGGTAGTGACTATGTGGTGACTAAACATTAGTACATTGTCTACACAGGTTCACAAGTCCCTAACTACTGGATCACTTTTCAGGGTATGTTGTCAATGTGATAGTTAAAAGGAACTTTTTGCATGCCTAAGAATAGAATTATACATTTTGTGGCATTTAGGTTTAGTCCACAGTTTTGAAACCTGTTGGTTTAGGAAAAAAACAGTCTTGTAGGATCTTGGTGTCCTTTGGGGAGACTATGATGGCACGATGTTTACAGTTATTTTCTTACTCGGTCAGCCATAAATCCTTAACAATAGCTTTGATCTTTGAGAAATAAATACTAAAGGAGTGTCCCAAGGACTGAACCCTGGCATGTGCTGCTAGTAACAGGTCTGTGGGGAAAGAAGAGCAGACCACCCTAATTTTTTTCAGGTTCTATCTGTGAGCCAATTAAGGATTTGCAATTAGCTTGGATACTTTATCTACAATACCTGATCATAAAATGGTGTTAAATGCTTTTGTGAGGTCTAGAAATCTGGAATGCACTGATATGTTTTCATCCATTGCTTTAGTATCCCTCTCAAAGAAGTCATCCAGGTCAAGTAGGCCCGATCTCCCCTTGGCAAATCTAAATTGGCTTGAGCCAAGAGTGTGTGGGTTACATATGCCCTTATTTTTTCATTCCATTATGATCCTTTCCATAGTTTTACTGATGAGGATGATGAGACTTATGGGTCTATAAATCCCAGGGCCCATTGATGCACCTTTGTACAAGTAGGTGACACTTGCTATCCTTAATTTGCCTTGCACAAACCGTCTTTGGAAGCTAACACTGGATAACCACTATAGGGAGTTTGACAGGTCCTGTTTCAAGCTGGCCAGCAAACATCCTAGTAATGTTATCACGACACAGAGAAGAAATGTTCCAGGCTTTGGATAGTGCCTTGAGGACTGCTTTGTGGCACATTTGAAGGAGTGATGTATATGTGTATATATGAGATTTTGGAATGTTGAAGAAAAGAGGGGATGAAGTTAGAGCTAAATTTATCCACTAGTAGACTGGCTATGTCCTCCTGAGTCTGAGTTTGTGAGTTTGTTACAATTACCTCTGTGCAGCACTGGACATTGTTTCTAAGGTTTTTAACATAGTTAAAGAAGGCTTTGTAGTATTCCTTTGTCCGGGGGTGGGGGTGGGGGTGGGGGGGGGGCTCTGTTTACCACATAGCTGGATTTCATTTATTTAATCAGGGTTCAGAGCTCTTGTTAAGTTTAGAAAGGGTTTTTTGTGCATCTTGAGAATTACCTTTATGTTTACACGCAAAGGGTATTTTTGTTTTTGTTATAGAGCCTTCATATATTTGGGTTCAGCCACAGAAATACATTTCTGAATTTGGTATTGTATTTATATTGGGGAGACAAATGCATCTATGCAGCTTTTTACATATACTTATAATTTGGTGGTAAATGATTCAGTATAAGCAAAAAGGTCATCGAGTTAGAAGAGGATGTTACATTTGGCCAGGTCATCGCTCAGTTTCAGCAAATTCATCTTGCCTTTATCTCTGCATACCAAGGTACTGGAGAACATTTATGGCTTCAGTCCTAAGGTGAATGCAACTGATCTGCAGTCCCATTTGACCAAGGAGGGAGTTACACTTGGCTGACCAATACTGGTGATTACCATGCCCAGGATTTTATCACCCTAGTTGGTGTGCAGAGTAACTTGTCCAGAGAGTTTGTATTGATGAAGTCCAGAAATCTCTGGGCATACATTCCTTAGTATAATACTGTGGCAGTGACACTCTTAAATACATCTACCATCAACATTTTCTTTAGAAAGTCCACTTGAATTATGGAAGAAAAAAGAATATTGAATTCAGCAATTCATTTAGCTTCTGATTTTATTCAATGGGGTTAAATATATATCAGCCTGGTGGAGGACATAATAGACACTTCTAACTGCTTTGAAAAGGATGGCCTGCACCTGTCCCCCAAGGCTTTTGTGTACTGGCTACACACTTGTCCATCCCCATCGGAGGGATAGTTGAAGTCTCCTAGGAGAATCATGTTTGTTTTAATGTTTAGGGACTTTGTACTCATTAGGTATGAGTTCTAGGCTGAGGGATGAAATAGATGAGGTCCTATAGTTAGCAATAATGTGATAAGGGGTCTTGTTAATAGTAAGTTAGACATGGATGAGTTCCAGATCATTATTTTATCTAACTAGCCCTGAGATAAAGTGTTTTTTTACAAATATGGAGACACTCTGCCATAATTAGTGCCTACATCTAGTGCTGTGTGACTTTACATATGTTAGGCGATGAAACCGTGCACTGATAGAGTGCTCTCAGTGGTCTTCAATCAGATCTCTGTAATAGTGAAGGATAACGAGTGCTTGTAGATAGTGAAGATTTTACTTGAGCTGTTCAGCACTGAGCAGCACTACCTTTATTTTATCCAGATTCTCTTCTATTATGTTGGAAGCTTTTAAGTACTGACTTTGCCTAAAAAGCACTACAGGGTTGGGCAAGGTTTAGCTAGGGTAGACTTTTTAAAGGAAATGTTGGCAGTAGATGTATTTAAAATGCTTTCACTGCCACAAATGTATACTAAGGAATTAAATAATATGAATATTGAAAACAAAATTCTCAAGAGTAACTTCAGTGCAAACAACATTGTGAATTCATTGATGTTTAGAAATAAAGGAATATATTCCATATCAGGGACATTACAGTTTAAATGAGTATAGTATTACTGCATCTACAGGAATACAGTCTTATCCATTTCCACATAGGGAGATCAGGAGCTATCAAACCACCTTAACTCCTGCAATTGTGAGATGCAAGAGTTTTTTTTTTTTTGTAAATCAGATATTCAACAAGTAGTGGAAGGTATTGCCTGTTTTGATATGCATATATTATAGTATAAAATAATATAACAGAGGCAAAATTTGCTGAACTGAAAGAAAATCAAAATTGCTTTTTTTTTACTTTTAAAATATTGTTATGTTCTCATTGCCATGGTATTTGGATCATTTTTATGGTTTTTAGTTCCCCCAGCTGAGCATCAGCTAATCCCAGTACTTTTCTTCATCCACTGGATCGGATGGTCTCCTTCAGCCTTCTACAGACTATTGCCAAATCATGCCAAGGGCCTTTAAGAAAATGAGAGAACTTGGTTAGTGTTACACTGCTGGCAGGGAGTGCTGTGTACCTAATTGCTCTTGCCTCCTGTGCCTCCCCATCCATTTTCCAGCGCTTAGCATTACATGAACTCCATGACATCTTGGCAATGCCTCAGCCTGTGCCCTGCCTCCTAAAGTACAAACACCCTCTGCCTTTACCAGGAATCTAACATGATGGTATGTCCACAAGCACACCTCAATCCCCAGAGTGGACATGTCCATTCTTCCCTCCTGTCTGTGTCATGTAGTGCCCAGCCACTCATTGAACATGACTCACTTGGGCCAGATACACAGCTTTATCCCTTTAGGCCACCAGCACAGATTCAAGGGCTTGGGTGAAACTTGCTGAATATAGAAAATATTTAAAATGTGCTTTTAACCCTGTAATTATGCAAGCAGAAATGCTGTTATGAGTGTACCCCTAGAAGATCACAGTATATACCCACTTAACTTACTTCAACTGAATTTGCATCACCTTGGATATAGCTAATTCATTTCAGTGTATTTCAGGATCTAAATAATTCAGACAGTATTTTTAGAAAGGAAGATACAATTTTGAGCTCTTAGGGCTGAAAAGAGTTTACAGGTTAAGAACGAATAACTATCATTCTACAGAAAATTACTGCAAGTATAATGTACATGCCTATATTACCTGATCGAATGTTTAGGTTAGCGAATACCTAAACGTCGACCGGGTTATATCAAAAAATTAAAACAGTGAACAGACAATTTAACGTAGGGAATGAATTTCCTCGGATGCAAACAAAAAAAAAAAAATTTTAAACCAAAATAAAGAGGGGAACTTCACCCCCATACCCCCCTAACTAAATATACAAACTACGAGATTGCTCTACAGTGGGGAAAAGGGCAAAATCCACACAACGGCCGAGCAAATTCTTTCCCTGCATTAAATCGTCCATTCGAGGTTTTTTGCTTTCTCTATTACCAGATCGATGTTTAGGTATTCGCTAACCTAAATGTTTGATCAAGTAATAGGAACCCTAATGTACAGTATGTCAGCATGTCTAAGTAACAATCAAAGTTGTCTGTTTTTAGTTTGGATTTAAATCTCTTTCATTTCTTATGGAAAGAAATATTGCCTTAAAAAATGATAGAACTATGTGCGTTTATGTTCTGTGTATAATAGAAATATAATTATACCTAATTTTGAAATAACTCCTTAGAAAATCTGTGTTCTGAGGGTACTTCATGGAATGTATTAGAAATATGTTGCTTGGCGGAGGTAGGCAGAGGGGACAATTTTCAAGGATATGTTATCATTTTGGACTTTGGCCAGATTTAACCTGTTACAAAAGTTTCCATGATATGGGAGGTCTGACAGAAGCAAAGATGCAGGATGGTCTAGCAGTCCATTAGAACACTGTCTATAGTCTGAATAATTATACTACTGATGAATTAAAATTACACTTCTAATGAACTGTAATAGACATTCTGATAATATTTTAGTACAGTGAAGTAGGACAGGACTAACATATGGACATATTTTAAACAATGAAAACAAGTGTGTAGATTTAAAGATGCTAAAATATACTTACTATAGTAAGTATAAATAGTTCATGGTTAATGCTTACTTGATTCTATACAAGTGGAAGAGATGAACAGAAGAATACCAGAAAATGTCCTTCATGCATTAGACACAAGAAAGTCCTGGCTTTACTAATCACTAAATTTTTTAAAATATTCACACCCATATCTAGGACTCAAGGCTAAAAAGCTTGTGCTCTGATGTCCCTAAAATAGAAATATGTTGAACAGGAACAGACAGCAAGTACAATATCAGATTATTCAAAAATCATATTTGAATATATCAAAAGTATTATTTTTATTGCACTCATGTTCTAAGATAAATGTAGGAAATATGCAAGCATTTAGCAGTGGCTAGTAATGCTTTTTAACGTTTACCCTTAATGCCCACTGCAGTCCCATCCTTTCTTTCTTGATGGTATTCACAGCTCCCAGTCTTCCATCTACATCCATCTACATCCAAACCCACACCCAGTCACCTTTTGAATACAGCACTGCTGATGTTATCAGTGATAGCAGCAAATGGAGGTAACAATAATATACAAATGGTGACTATGCACTGAAATACTGAATGACATATGTAAATGAGGCTCCATCTTGGAAATACATCCTATATATCTATATTTATGGTGTTGGCCACTGAAGACAACAGTTGACCCCATAGCTCATTTCTACTCTTAATTCATACATCTGCAGATTATAATGTACACGTAGGCTATACATACATACATATGTACATACACGCATCATTTGGTACAGTCCAGTACTTCATCCTGTGCAGCATCAACACAAAATGTTACTGCATAACCCATTGTGATCGTTAACATGTTCAGATACAATATATAATGTACCTGTATAGTGCTCGGCAAGAGCTGTTAGATGTTGTAATGCAGAAGTTTCTATGTAAGGTATTCATTAGATGCGTGTTCTGCATTTTAACAATGGCAGCTTGATATAAAAGCTGCACGTTGACTCTTTGTAGGTATACTTTATATATACCTGCTTGAATCCCACATTACCAAATCTAGACTATGACGGGACTTTTACAGGTGGGCATGTGAATTATACTGCACTTGGAGTGTTCTGGACTAGTGCAGTCTGCTAACTGATCTTTGACATATGTAGAAGATGCAATGTCAGATCTACTAATGTTTTTACCATTCCCACAAGATCTTTTGTCATTCTGTGGGACTCTCTGTATGGTGTTTTGCCCCTCAATGTGACAAATGCTTACCTATTTCACAGGTATTGCAAGAAAACAGCTTATTTTATATTCTGGCATGCGTTACTACAGGTGTTATGGTTTCTGCATAATGTGAAATACAGTCACAAGTCTGTGGCACACTGTCTTCACTTCATCATTTCACTTCTCAGAATGTACATCAAAGAAAGATATCAACTGTTGTTGGTGGGCTTTGCTTCTGCTGTTTTATATTTTGTAGATTGTGGCTTTAAGCTAATGGAAGTGATATGTTTCATGGTGGCAATAATAAGGCTATGTTGAAAATGGCAGCATAGTGGATCAGTAATAAAGATACTTGTATCCCAGTTCCAGGTTTTGGGTTCTACTTTTAATCCCCACACTACCTGTGCAGAATTTGACTGATTCATGCATGCATATGTGTTTTTCTAAGGGTCTACCACTTTCTTTGCACCTCCATAAAAAATCTGGCTGATTGACTACTTTAAATTTTACATGCATATTGCATTTACCTTTGTATTTCTGGCCTGAGTCATGTCTGAAAATGGGCCAGAATAACCACGTCTCATAGGCTAACAAACAAACAAATAAATGTTCTAAGTGCACATGCTGACTCTGTACACATATTTGTCTTGTCCTATCCATGAAACGTGTTTTAGAATGGTGTGCAATGTCCATTGCTACAATGAGGTACAGAAATCTGCTGCATCTGCTAATATATGGTATGCAGGTTCAAAGTATACCATGCTGCTGAGGTTATTGTCAACATTTTCTATAACAAACAGCCTGCACATCCTGGCATGGATGATGATTATGCATTTAAACAAATGCATCTGGTTACAGCAGGTGACATTCTGGTGGTCAGCATTCTTCAGAGTGATACCTGCTGAAAATAATCCTGTGAAGGCTATGACATTCTATCCTGAGACCTGAGCATTAACCAGTATGACAGGCACACAGACTCAGAACAAGAGCTAGGTAAGTGGAGTGTGTACCACCCTTATAAGTGCAGACATCCTCAATATGCATAGGAATGCCTACAATGTTATTCTTATTTCTAATTCATATACTGCACCTACAGACACATTCTGTCCTCTAATTATTTTGCCATCTATTTTACTATATTTTGGCCATCACTGACCTTTCTGTTTCCCTTTAAATCTAAAGTAGTTGTGTATTCTGTGAATGAGTGTGTGTGTGTGTGTGTGTGTGTGTGTGTGTGTGTGTGTGTGTGTGTGTGTGTGTGTGTGTGTGTGTGTGTTTGTGCGTGTGCATGTGTGCGTGCGTGCGTGTGCATGTGTGCGTGCGTGCGTGCGTGTGTGTGTGTGGACAGACAGAGGAAAAAAATCAAGGAAGGACAGACAGTAATAGAAAGAATGTGTGACTGGAGAATATCAGACGGTAATGAAATTTGGTGACTTGCAATATACATAAACAATAACGATTCAGTTGATCTAAAGCACATTTCATAAAAAAATGGCATATCTGATCTAAAACACATATTACCAATACCACAAAATACTGAAACACTTCACTAAAAATGTCACGTATATGAAATATATATATTTTTTTGCAGGGGGGGCATAAGGTCATACATTCGCTACATGTCTACAGTCACACAACCACAGAGAAAAAGAGTACAGCTCACAAACTGAATTGCTGCTGATGCACATATACCGACTTCTAGACATGATTATATAAAATAACAGCAGACCTTAACATGCAACTTATACTGCTCATCACTGTTTTACAATGTAATTCCCATGCTTACAATGTAATTCCCATACTTTAGAACCACACCGACAGTAATTTCTACAGGCTTATGAAGTTTTCAATCAAATGTGATTCAGTCATTTGTGGTTAAGATTAAATTACTTTTTGATCTTTTTTTTTTTTTAATCAAATGTGATGTAGATCTAATGAAATGATACCACATAAACTTATTTCTTAACACTGGAGCATGTTTCTGGTTTAAGTTTTTATAAAGTCTGCAAATAAAGAGTGGAAAGTGATGTTGCAGGCAGAGCTGCTCTTACCTTAGAAGTTGTGTTTGTGTTAAGTGCATTGTAATGCAGATATTTTCTTTTTCGGTGTGCCTTTTTTCTCTTTCTGTTACAGTCAGGCGATAACGCTACACATCTGTTTTGATGAATGTTGTACAGCACAAGGCAGGAGGTGACAAACTAAGTATTCTTTTTTTTTATAAGGCTCTGATGAATGCTGTAATGATTCTGTATGTGTGTGTGTGTGTGTATGATGGGGAGGGCTTCACATACTACACCGTACCCAAGGCACGCACGGTAGACTACGGTGCACGGTCCCAACGACGAAATAGAATAAACCAAACGGACCAGCACTCAAGGCAGAGTATATTGTGAATATACTCTGCCTTGAGTACTACAGCCATGTTTTTGTGCTATTGTTTAAATGAGTCAGTCAGGTGGATGCTTACTAATAGTTCCAAAATGACCGTAACATTTTCATACAACATGGATGCTGGCTACTTTCTTCATAAGTTACCCATGGATTTATTCACAAACTCAAAGATAATTTCACTGATTGTTGTTTCTTTATTCTTATGACTTATACCACTGACATTTAACTTTTTATTCACATTAAATGACACAAGTCCAGAAACTATAACTATACAGGTGCCTCTCAATATCCCATAAATTGTTTGAATATTTTTATGTTTGATTCAAAATTTTGTTCTGCCCTCCTAATTTTTTTTTCTGTTTGTATAAAATATGTTGGAGTAAAGTCGATACCTACTGACGGTCATCAATGATTACTGCTGATCATTATTATTATGTTTACGCAGCAATAATGTCTGACAGCGTGTGTGTTACTGTGTAATTATACTTCAGACAGAACCACAGCTAGGTAGTCCAGGCAATGGCACTGGCAAATCAAACAGTTGTCAATCGGGTGCGAGTGCATTACCAGGAATCAGTTAAGCAGCTACTGCCTATATCATAGGTGTTTAAGTGAACATTGTACTCACTGTTATTACAGCAAAGACCTAGAAGCAGAACGTTGCTATAGTTCTGCATTCCCAACAATGTTTTTTTGGGGGGAGTAGGTAGCTGCCAGTCTGGGAGCTGCCTAGCATGTCAAATGAATTGCCTTCACATCATCTTTACAGTCAATATTTTATGTTTATCATGCCATTATTTAAAATGTATCCCTAATTTGAGGCCTTTTTCCCTAATTATTTTTTGCTTTGTCTCTAATTCTGGAGGCACAAAATTGAGAACTATGCTGACTGCATTTTTCCAAAATGTGATTTTACCACTGCCTTTTATGAAACATCAGTAGTTAGCTGATAGCAATAATTCCACCAGATAAGAAGGCACTACAGTTATTACTAACTAGTGCAATTTTGTTAATCTGCCCCATAACTAAACTTCCTTTGAGAACTATGGGTACAATTCTTATACTAGATTATAATGAAAATATTGACCAAATTTTGAAATGTACTAGTACAACTGAGCCGTGATAACTTTGCCACTCTAAGTTATAGACCGATGGTAATGTAAACTAGTATTTACAAAATAGTAGTCCCCTTTTTCAATGAAGAAAAGAAAGAAAGCAGAATAAAAGTACATGAAATGGTCTGCTGCTTGTGAACGTACAGATTGTTTTCATCATATTCATTTATGCATTAATAACCAGCATGTTTTCCTTTGCATTTAATTTTACTTTGTATCACTTATTAGACCTTTTGTGTCAGTATAATTGCGACTGCAAACTAGAAACATAAAATAGTCATTTGTTACTACAAACACGTCTCTGAAATAAAAAAAAGGAAAGCATACATTATTGATGTCATAATAGTCTCTTATATCTCCCTCGACATGCTTTATGCTCCTACTTTGTCGTGCTGTTCACTTGAGAATGGATTACCCTGTCCTTATGGGCAATTTATATGTTTTCATTGTATTGTGGCTATTAAAAATAATGAAATGAGAATGGAGTTTCATATAATTTAACAGAAGTCTGAATGAACATAATTATATTATTTAATGTTTAAGAATTATTTTTTCATATTTTAACATGCTATATTTGATACCTTAAAACAAGATCAATGTTACATCCTTAAAGAAAAGAAATCTGAAAAGGTAAGTTTTCGTCACTGTAAAAACATTCACATCAGCCGTGAGATGTTAGATTTCCAGTCTTTTCTTGCTGTGTTCTGTCTCATTAGACTTGCAGTTAATCACATTTGCATATTTTGAGTCACTGACAGATCCAATAAAGATCTTACTGATTATGTGTAGAACTGCTTTGACAGCCTCACTAAGGAGCTGAATGTACACACACACAGCAAGCCAGTGCAAACAACTGCAGGAGGTCTTACTTTCTTGTAAGACACACCTGAAAAAACAGCACAGTATCTGCCAACAGTCCTGCCTGAAAATCAGCAGAGCAGACATGAAAACATATATAAAAGCACACAGTATCCCTGAACAGTTCTTCATCTGAATAAATGCCACTGTCTCAACTATGAAAGCTGATCCTATTTAAGAAAAAGCTAGCACAAAGGGTACATGTTTCCGATGATCATGCTGTGATGCTGTCATCCTCTGAGTACGTGTTTTGACAAAAATCTGCCACTACTAGCTGATGCAACAACCTGTGCTGTTATACTGTATACCAAGCATTTCTCTGTGCAAGAGTTTCCATATAACATAGAATGATAGACCCATACAATGAGACAGCGGGCAGATGAGTTTATGTTTTACACTGCAAATACAGGTTTTGAACTTGCTGCATAACTGCCAATACAATTGTTTACAGACTTGTATGTATAGTTTGATTACCTTACCTTACCTTTCCTATAGCTGCAATAAAGGACTATATAGGCCACACTAAAAAGGCTTCAAGCCATGGCACAAGAAGTTGCCCTCCAGGTTACTGAGTGCATAGTGGTTACTGTGGTGACATGGTAAGATAAACTGCTTGAGCAGTTCTGAGATATTTCTGAGAATGGCCGTGTTCTGCTGGGTCAAGGAGGAAGTGGAAAATAAAACACCCCCCTGTGTTACAGTGAGAGTTGAATGGCTAATATGTGCATGTGCATATGAAAGGGTTTTATGTATGTGCAGATGAAAGACAGGAAGAAAAAAAATGCCCTGATATGAGTAGATGAAAGGCTGGGAATCATTCCAGTATAACCTGTAGTAGATGAATTAAAGAAGCATGTCCCAGTGGGCATCCACCCTACACTTGCTGTTACAACTCCCCAAATTATCCAGACCTAAAATCAGGATGTGGACAAATGCTGAGAATGGAAGAATGCCTCACAGCTACTTTTCATAACTGATACCTTCATGAAGCTAGCATCCGGGTACTTGTAAGGAAACTATACATATGGTGTGTCACTTGCAACTGGTGACTATGAGACTCACTGCACAGTCTACATCTGAGTGACAACAGGGCTTAGAAGACAGAATGCAGTTCCACAGCAGTCTCCATAAGTGATAGCAGGCTTAGAATGAGACAGAGTGCAGTTCCACTGCAGTCGCCATAGGTGACAGTAGTGCTTACAATGAGCCAAAGTGCAGTTCCACAGCAGTCTAAATGACAGCAGGACTTAGAATGAGAGAAAATGCAGTTCCGCAGCAGTCTAAGTGACAGCAGGGTTTAGAATAAGACACAGTGCAGTTCCGCAGCAGTCTCCGTAAGTGACAGCAGGACTTCAAATGAGACTGAGTGCAGTTCCACAGCAGTCTAAGTGACAGCAGGGCTAAGAATGAGACAGAGTGCAGTTCCACAGCGCTCTCCATACTGTTGCCATTTACATAAACTTACAGATATATTACCTGTCTAGTGCCCATACTCTGTGCATCATGATGCTCTCTACACTGGGACTACCTGTGACAGCACTTACTATAATTTGATCAGGCGTGTTACAACTGGTGTGTGCTAACATTATATATATATATATATATATATATGTGTGAATGCGGGTGCGCGTGCGTGTGTGTGTGTGTGTGTGTGTGTGTGTGTGTGTGTGTGTGTGTGTGTGCGCACATGTGTGTGAATGTGCATGAGCTTAGTTCTTTATTACAGCTGCATGAATTCTGTATACTTCCAGCTGCCTCAAGACACATGCTGTTTGACAGTTTGCACAGTGGAGTGAGGCTGTGACCTTTGAAAAGACACAGTTTCTCTGGTTCAGGGTTGGATACTTTCTGCTGCTGAATGTCAAGTATATGCCTAATGAGGAAAGCAGTTGAGGAGTGCTTCCCACCTACCAGCCATTAGTGGAGAATGGCATTGTGCAATATCAATAGCCAAGCTGTTGGCAGCAGTGTCTTGAGCTTTTGTCTTCTGAAAGTGATAAAAGTATGGGCATTTGTACTCAGCAAGTGTACTCCACAACAAGCAATGCTGCAAGAAGCAATAATGGAACAGTAACAAGCTAATACTATTACTTTACCTGTCTGCTCACCAGAAAGTACCCTAGAGGGTTACAACATATCTGAGTGTGGGTTTTGCATTTTTAGAATATGATAATGACAGTACTGGTGGATCTGATGTTCTTTTTTTAAATACCTTACTATGTGTATTACTTTGAGGTAAGGGATATGAGTATACACCATTTATTTATTTTTATTTATTTTATTTTAAATTTGTTTACCGGGAAAGTCCGACTGGACACAGGTCCTGTTTCAATGGATGCTTGGGGAGAAAAGCTCCAACATAAATAAAAGAAGAAATTTGACATGTACAAAACAGGGCAACTTGTATATACAATACCAGAAAACTGATACGTACAAAAACAGGGTTACTTGCAACACAGAGCAATGTGTCATAATACATATATATTAACAGAGAGTAAAATTATTTTGCTGATATTTCTGTTTAACAGATTCCACATTGTGTTCATTGGGAAAGTTGATAGAGTCTGTAAAAGGGCATACTGAGAGAAAACTACAAAATAGAACCTCCCCTCGAAAGAAAGGGTGAGCCCCCAGAATGCCTTCAAGATCTACGACTAGAATCAACAATATTGAAGAAGCGCAGGGGTAGGTGAATGGCTGCTACACCTGACACGGATGTGGGGCACTAAGCAGATAAGGCTGATGTCCATTGAGACCAGAAACAGTAGTCAATCCAAACAATAAGGAGACTGAACCCAGAGGTGCTCAGAACCCACACTCAATCAGGGACCACACAGCTCATGACGGGAGACAAAAGAGGCTGTAAATAATGCAAAATACAAAAGTGCTGGGACAACCAGAAGCTCTGCTTAAATATGGTGATGGGAAAGTATGGAAATAAAACATGAAATGAAATAATCTGTGTTGATATTATGAAGTAACACAAGCAATGTCTCAGATGTCGATATGTTCCACTTCTCACCTTCTGTCCATCCCTCTCAAAATAACAAAAGGATTAGGCATCATCACCTACACTCATCTGAGCTACAAATGAAAATGCATGCAGATCCCCCAAGGCCAATGTTTAATCCTTTAATGAACATCACCATTTTCAATTCAGTTAAATCTGTGTTATAACTGAGTTCACTTAATTATACAATACTTAGATTTAACATGCTCTCTCCAAAATGTACCTCTGCTACATGATAGCTATACAAACCAAAACTAACTTGCTGATCTATGTAGAACTCTGCAGAGATAATGTGCCATGCCATATCTTAATACTGGCATATGAAACATGTAGGTAAGTGGTGTAATGCTGCAGAGACAGGGATACACGAGGGCTTAATCACTGTTTACATTTGTGGGCAGTGTATTTGAATTCCTGGAACAAAATGTTTAGTCATTTATAGCCACTCCCTTCTCTTAAACAAAATACTTTTTATTGAAGAAACCTACATTTGTCAAAAGGTTCTTTATGTGGCTGAAAGATAGTATTTGCTATCTCATACTTTCCCAGATTTTATTAGAGAGATACTCACCAAACCAGAGTTGGGTCTAAGAACCTCCGCTAAATAATATAATATAATTGGTACCTCTCTCATACACACAGTTCTTCAATGTGATAACCACACTTTCAAGCATTAGAAGTAAACATTGTTTGCCTTACTACAGTATTTTACAACTGACTTGTAGTAAAAACATGTATGTATTGACTTTAATCATTTTGCACTTAGGGTGATTCCACATACAAATAATATAAAACAGTTTATGTTTTAAGCATAAAGAAATTACTTTGAAACAGACTTGGTACTCCTCATATGCAAAAGAAAAAAAGGACACTGTGTTGTGATACACTTATGCACATTTGAAATAACCAATATTTGCCTTAGAGCAATATTTTAAATACCGACTTTAGTAAAACTTGCATTTTCTGGCTATCATATTTCCTGGAGCATGATGACCAAAATAAAAAAAAAATATTATGAGTTTATGTTTTAAGTGACCTGAGTTTTCTAACATCATTAGGCAACTGTCAAAGGTGTCTTGGCCTTCAAGGGAGGTTGGCCTCACCATGGTTGAAGTTATGAACTATCTGAATACAATTTACCACTTTAATAAAATATATGAAAATTTGGAAAAGGATACAAAAATCCAATAAGCTGTGACAGACTAACACTGTTAGCATTTTTAGTAAATTCTCGAAAAGAAGCTGCTGTTTAAAAAGGATAATTAGTAGTCTATATACAATATTGGATGATAACTATAAGAATCAATCAGAGGAGGTTAAAAAGGACTGGGAGGAGAGTTTGGATAAGCAATTCAACAAGAAAAATGAGGGGATATATGTATAACTCCCAAACATGCAACAAAGTCTACAGGATCTTTGCTTGGAAGTGTTTGCATAGGTATTTTTAAACCCCGAGTCGATTCCAAAGAATTTTATCTCAGGTAGATTGCAAATGTTGGAGGTGTGATGCAGAAGAAGAAGATAATTGGGAACATATTTTTGGGAAGGTAATGACTTTGAAGACTTTAAAAAATGTAAGAAAAAACAAAACTGCAGCAGAAAAATAAACTGGTGAGCACTTTCATTCAAAATGGACTTCATCAGACCAAGTTGTTAAAAATCAAACCAACCATTTATATCACTTCTCAAATTTCACATGATCACCACACACTAGTGCATTAACCCCTTCTTTTTTAAAACACTTTAAAATGTACTCGGTCATTAATTCCTGGTCTTGTACAAGCATTCAGTTTTATCTGCCAATAGTATTCCTTCAAATCTAACTCATCCTCAGTGTCCCATCTAAGATCAAATGCCAATACTTGATCTAAAATGATAAATTTAAAAACAATAACCCCTATGTGCTCAGCATGGCAAAAATGACATGCTTAGCTAAAGCATTTGTCAGCTTTCTTTTCTCTATTTCTTTTACATGCTCATATATCCTAAAATGCAACTCTCTTACAGTTTTTCCAACATAGAAGACTGAGGAAAATTGACATAATGCAATACACGCTACAGATCTAGATTTACAATTACATACACAATGTAAACTGACTACGTAATTCATAGATGTTTCTGCCACTTTTTCTCCTTCCAAAATATACTTATAATAATTGCAATTAGTACATTTGAATACTCCTCTTTTATCGCAATTCTGCCTCACTCATCTATAAAAATATTCTTTTAAAGTTTTGCCTCTTTTAGAAACTGAATCTTTATTCTTTGGCTTGATTGAGAGTTCAGTCAATGAAAATAGCATTAAAGGAATAATAAAAATAATAGGAAATTGCTTATGAATTTCTAAGAGCTGAAGAATATAATAGGTGAAAACCTATTTATTGTTTCTAGAGCAACTATTGGGATTTGATGTTAGATGGGACACTAAGAATGAGTTAGATTGCAAGTAAAACTGTTGGCAGATAAAGCTGAATGCTTGTACAAGTCCAGGAATTAATGACCAAGAACATTTTTAAGTGTTTTTAAAAAAGAAAGAGTTAATGCACTAGTGTGTGGTGGCCATGTGATGTTTGAGAACTTATATAAACAATTGGTTTGATTTTACCAACTTGGTCTGATGAAATTAATTTTGAATGAAAGCAATCACCAGTTGTTTAATAAAGTTATTCAGTGATATATTTATTTTTCTGCTGCCATTTTGATTTTTTTATTTTGTACTTTTTATGGTTGCTTTGTTCTGTAGCCTTTTATATTTATAGACTTTAAAAATTCCCAGCAGACTACAATATCAGAAATACTGCATGAGTAAATTGGTGTAACTAAGGAAATTATTTTTTGACCTATGATACAGAATCAGAATTGCCCAGACATGGTAAGGCTTTGCTGAGTCTAATTATGATGGCTAGCAAAAAAAAGCAGTTACTAGAAAATGGAAATCAAAGTCTAAACCAACTTTACTAGAAGTAGTGAATATAGTAACAGAGATAAAACAAGTGGAAATTGGATCTTTAGAAAAGGGTAGGTGCATATTACATAGAAAAATGGGAACTGTGTGAACAATACATGCAGAATAATATTTTGGAGGAGGAATGCAGTTTAAAAGAAGCCAGGATTTGAATGTGCTATGTAATGTTTGACTGACAATGACTGCAGAGATTATAAGTGATGTATAATGTTTGCAAGTAAAATATGTCAATATGGTTTGTTTTTATTTGTATAAATGTATGATTGCTTATGTCATAAGTGATGATTTAATAAAGATGTTTCTTGTTTTAAAAAAAAATCTAGTAACTGGTGGGTGTACTTGCTTGTGCGTGCATATACAAATTATTGTTTTGAGAGAATATTAACATGTATATATAAATTGGTATCTATTGCACAACAGTGTTTTCTTATTATCTTTATTATTAAATGAATCACCAATGAAAAATGTGACAAGAATACTATGGATTACTTTTTGCTATACATTTACATACCCATATATCGGTGTATATAATGGCTCAGAAAGTAAATGTGTACTTCTTCAGGGGCATAATGAGCGCACATGATATTATTCATTATCCATTTCATTATTATGGAAGCTGTCTCATAAGCATGTAAATATTGAATTCCCAGTATCTGAGGATAAGAATTAAAACAATCCTTCCTTGCCATATTTTTTTAAATATTTTATTTATTTGTTAACAGGATACTTGAAATTATCCTTTTCCAAATTTGTATACACAACCTTGGTTACATGTCAAAGGCTAAATGTATCATACATGGGCAGTTTTAGTGTAGCCAATAAACCAGTATATTGTCAGGATATGGGATGCCGACAAATGTCAGTCATACATGAGTTGAACATGAAAACATCATTTACACAATGACAATATGTCAGGACTGATATATGGATCTTGAAACTGAGACATAAACCTTAAAAAAGAGCAAGTATAATGCAATGGGGCCAGTCACTTGAATGAACCATCCAGCTGTATTCATGTCTCTAAACTCTTAGCAGTCTGCAGGTATTTTCTTTGGTAGCTTTCATTTGCAGAGCATTAAAGTTTTCATGTGTAGCCCTGAAGAGTGGGTTGAAGCATGCTAGGGTTAGGTCTAATGGCTGGATTCCTGCCAGGCCATATTGTTAATGAAATGGGACTGTGGCCTGGGTTGACACATATCAAGATTGCTTTTACGCATTCTTCCACATCTTCTGCCAGGCCTACTTCCTGCTTTGTACAATGCTACATATAGAAGTTGGCTTATTCTACCTTCCTGGACCACTTCTTTATATTACACATGAGTTATTTTGAGTCAGCTTTATTACAGACTATTTGAAATAATCCTGCAAATAACCTTGTGGCATCTTTGCCTTAAGATATAATTTCATCATATACCTAATGAAGGCAAAAGCTTATATTGCAGCAGTGAGGTACTTACATGGTACAATTTGTCTGCAGTATAAACTATACCTACACAAAGTATGAATGCACATGCCTTACCTCCCTCAAATAAACTAATATTATTACACCTTCCATAAGGTATAACCGCATCTATTAATTACATTTAAAATGAGGCAATGTGGAATGAGCATTCTGTGATTTATGTCATACTATTGGACATATATATCAGTACATTTCTGTTTTCTTTTGAATGTTTGTTTCATGATTTATACCATCAGCCATCAGGCTTTTTACACATTAATTTCTGTGCATTATAAGAAAGCTAGTGTGCCATGTTTAACATGGTACATAATGACAGATTTTGTATGCAACAGAAATTATATTTCTTGCTGATACTTCATACATGGAACATTTTATATTGTTCAGAAATATCATGCAGTATGTATCCAGATAATGTGGTTTTGTATTTGGGAAAAATGATTCTAAACAGCCTGAACTTGGAATTGAAAATCTCTTGGTTTCTGGTATTTCCTTTCTCTTTCACACTATTACATTCTATTATGTATTGCTGTCTCAGACATACTATAAAAGAAATCTTCCTGAATGTCATATGCTTTTTTGTAAGGTTCAGTTAGAAATTAATTTGCATAATCTCTTTTTGTACAGGTCTCAAATAAAAAGCCAGCTTCATTTTGAAGAAGTTTTGAACTACGGTAATTGCACCTTCCTTTTGTGAACCTTTGTAGTAGAAGGAAATAATTTTAGAAGATTCTCTGTATCTGCAAGCTTTGTAAAACTATTAGCCACTACCACTCTGTGAGAGTGATTGTTTCTATTGCCAAGTATATCAATATAAAACTGAATACTAACACCTTCAGTTAACAAGACATATATAACACTTTGTCTTTTATTGTTAAAATGTTTGAACAGCCAAATGGCTTCACCAATAGTGTTTCTGAATAAAGAGAAAAATGTTATTTTTTTAAGTTAAAAATCTCAAGAGAAATGGATTGCATGTATTATTAACCTCTGAACTTACCTCTCAACCTCTGAGCATTAAAGTTCATAGCACTGGCCTTTAAAAATCAAAGTGGAGGGTCAGAAAGAGGACCACATTTTTTACTTTTTCACAATAGCAGGTCTTCATATGTCAAACCCTATATAGTTAGTGATGGGGAATCTTTGTACAGGCTTAATTTATTTTTTAAATAAGATATGTATCCTTAAATATAGCAAAGTTTCATAAGGTGCATCAGTAAATCTAAAAGTTGCAAGGCGAGATCTTAGTTCTAAGATCATGGAGCTATTCATAGGTCACAGCCCTTGAATAATATGCTTCTGAATACACTTTGCCATTCCATCACATGCTCTTATGATCTCTAAAGAGGACAGGGTCATAACAAATGGCTGTAGTCTGCCTGGTTGAATGGCTCTACACTGACAGCATAGAACCAAAATCATACGTGTGAAAATAACTTTTCCAATCATTTTTTGTAATTTACAAAGATATGCATTCCCGTTGCTTATTATAATAAGTTATTTGGTTGCTATAACTTTTGTGGAAAACTAATAATGAGAAACAGGGAATAGTATCTAATGCATTCAAGATAAGTATTGTTCAGACTTGCAGCATTTGCAGCATTTTCTTGGGGCTTTCCCCCTGGACCTCTGCTGAAAAAGGCCAATTGAACTGTCCCAGTCAACAAGGGTAAAAATAAAAATAAAATAAATAATTTGTCTAGACACCCTATTCAGTAACAATTTATTTACCATCTTAAGCCCTGATATAACACTATCTACAAAACAGAGTGATTATAGCTATAAAAACAATTACCAGCAAAATGAAAATATAAGAACACCACCAATATTAGCCATTCTTTTTCATTTCAGATGTCCTCCTATTCCTATGTTGCAGTATTCTTATTGTGGGATTCTCCACCTCGGGTGACCTGAACGTCAGCTCCTATACAAAAGCTTAAGCCTGGCTACTGTAGGTGTGTGGGACACCATATGTAAGGCCATAAACCAGGGACTTTAAATGTGACATCTGCATGCACAGACCTCGAACCTTTCAGCCACAGTTGACATTGCATCGATTGCTCCGCTCTTCTACTCAAAGACTTCTAAAGCTAAGTACCCCACTGGGGAGATTTGCCTTTATTTATCTGAGCTTGGTTTGCTGCAGATACCATTAGCCGATGTCAGCTAAGAAGGGTAAATGTCGATGCAGGTGTCAGATACCGCATAAAGATATGCATGACCGCTGCGTCTTTTGTCTAGGCCGAGAGCATGACCATACTGCTTGCTCCATTTGTCAATCTTTTGTGCCCAAGACCCTCCATAGCCATCTGGCCGCCCTTAATTTATACTTAGAAAACCAGAGGCTCAAAAAACTAGCTCACAGAATGGATCCCGAATCAACCGCTCAGATGGAACTGCCATGGAAAAGCCAAGGTTTTCAGGCCTAGATCCTCTGCCTCTTTGCCATCGGACGTCCCACCAGCTTCCGATTTAGGGGTTGAGGGTCATCCAACAGAACCATCTACTTTGATGGCTCTCCTTGAGGAAGCCGCTTCAGACGTAATGGCCAGCACATCCATGGAGATAGCCCTGATGTCACTCCCTACTGATGTCAAGGGGGGAACCAGATATAACTGGATGGCTGACCGGGATTCCTCTTCCTGAAACCCCTACCATTTCCCAGGCTCCTGAACCCATGCCTTCTCCGAGACCGATGCCTTTAAAAAGAAAACAAAAAAACAAAGCACCAGACTCCACCTTCTGAAGGAGTCCCAGACTGGCTATCATTTACTAGCTCTTTGATGCAGTCCTTCATGGCCCTTCAGCCCACAGCCTCTTCCCTCTCCACTATTCCAGTGCTTAGTCCTAGGCCTGTTTCTGCCACTTCTCTCCCTTTGCCTACTCCCCAAGAAGGAGGTGAAGAACAGGAACCCTACTACTCATCTTCAGATGAATCAGTCTCCTATTCCTCAAAAATTGCCTCCCCTCTTGAATACTATACCCCAGGTGAGGGATCCATAGAAAATGACTCTCCACCAGAGGATATCACAGTTGGGGAGACTATCACAAAAATGAAAGAATACTTTAAATGGGACACTTCCCAAATGACTGACACTCAAAGGAGGTACTTTGAACTTCTCCAAGTGGAATCTTCCTTGCCTTCAGCCATCCCACCTATCATTCCTGCCTACCTTGATGCTTTCACCACAGCATCAAAGAACCCAGATTCTCAACTACCAGCCCCTAAGAGATTGGACAGGTTCTACAAAGTTCTAGATGAAAAGAAATTCCTAGTAAAGCCACCCCTGGCAGACCCTGCTGTAAATGCTGTATCCCTTGATAAGCAATCCAGACTAATTCCTTCAGCTTCTCTTTTGCCTACTGATAAGGATAGCAAAAGCACAGACAGGATAGGAATGAAGGTTTACACCTCCTCCACCCTGGCCTTCAGAGCATCAACTACAAAACCCACATGAAATTATTCTGATGAAAGTGCTCAACATTTAATAAACTGGAGTTCGTGTTTGACGTGTGCCATTCGTGTTCTTGCTTTTTACCAAACCCACGTGATAAAACATGCCTTGCACCTAGTTTCACAAGCCTTTACTCTCTTGGCATCCACCCCTGACTGCCCCACCAAAACAGAGATAACATCAAAACTGTACTAAACCACCACACAAGGGGTGGAACGAAACAAAAATTAATAAACTGCAACCAAAAAATAATAAAGATAGGGCACACCACAATGCTGAAAGGCGAAACACTGCTTTATTCAATGATGACAGAACACGACTAAGTGCTTTCACCTGCATATCCCAGGCTTCATCAGTGTCAAAACTGTCTCTGGCTTCCCCGGTAGCCAGACATTCTATTAGATGCAGTTACGATGCAGCAGAGGCCTCAGCAAGGTCTGCTGCTTCTGCATCAATACTCAACAGATATGCTTGGCTACACCTTTAACCCCTACCTGAGGATTTCAAGTCTAAAATCCTAGATGTGTGATTAGATCACAACCTCCTGTTTGATAAGCAGTCTGCAGACCTTTTCAAAAAACACAGGAAAAAAGTAAAATGCTTCAGGACATCAAGCACTTGCTGGTGTCCCCCATCCCTAAGTACTACAGGAATTATGCCAACAAGGCTTTATCAAGAGTGTGTTATACTCAATGTGCATTCAATTTATACTTTTGCCTCATAAAAAAAAAAAAAAAAAAGCAGCAAAAAAAACTTATAAAAAAAGGTTGTTTTTTTTTGCCATCATTTTTTTTTTTTTTTTTTTTTTTTTTTTTTTTATATACATTTTTTTGAAATAGCATTTCATATCATTGTATTATAATTGTGTTGTAAACCTTAGCATCTATGTTGTGTATCATATTGTTTTAAAATACTTTCTATAATTATTTACTACAGGAATTATCCTGCTATGATAACCTTTGTCAGGAGGACCCCCACCTCTGTTCCCCCTTCCTCTTCCAGGTATAGGAGAGGAACTAGAAGACAAACCTCTTCTAGACCACCTGCCTCACAACACACTCAAAGACAGTCTTTTCAAGATAGAAGTGGAACCAACAATGTGTGACTGCCTTGCCCACCTCCCCTTATCAGCCTGCCTCTCCCACTGCCTCCCCATCTGGAAATCCATCACGTCAGACTGCTGGGTACTGGCAATCATACAAAATGGATATTTCCTTTCTTGGAAGGAAAACCCCCATCCAAGGGGTATTCCTTTTACCCCAAAAAATCTACTCCACGTCATCCTTCACATACTGCAATACCTTCTGAGATTAGGAATCATAGAACCTGTCCCTCCAGGGCAGGAAGGAAAAGGCGTCTACTCAAGAGTTTTTCTTGTCCCCAAAAAGGATGGCCCTTGGAGACCAATACTAGATATATCCTTTCTAAACCTTTTCCTAAAAGTTCCATCATCCAGTATGTTATCCCTTCAAATCCATTATTGCCAGCCTAGGCCTTTATGGCCACTCAGGAAGCTTATCTTCATATTCCCATAAAACTCTCCAACAGAAAATTCTTACATTTTACTGGGCCCTGTTCTCATTTTCAATTTAGAGCCTTGCCCTTTGGTTTGTCTACTGCACCTAGGGTATTTCCAAAATGCCTAGCCCCAGCTATAGCTTTTTGCAGAACCAAAAGTGTCCAAATCTATCCTTACCAAGACGACATATTCATTCTAGCAGAAACAGAGGACACTCTTCAAAATCATCTGAGGTTCACCACTTCCGTACTTCAAAGCTTGGGATTTACCCCTCAACCTCCTAAAATCATCCTTAATCCCAGAGCAGGACAAAATCTTTCTGGGCTGCAGGATCAGAACAGACCTGATGCGGGCTTTTTCCCTCAGGACAAAGTTCTGTTTCTCTCCACTCACTTCCAAAGCCTATTACAAGTTCATCAGATACCTGCAAATTTTCTTGCAAATCCTGGGGCTCATGGCAGCCACCACCCTGATGTTACCCCTAGTTAAAATGCACATACAAAAGCTCCAATGGTATCTGAAAAATGTGTGGCCACAACACCAATATCCCCTAGAGCAACAAATTACCCTCCTGCCCTGCCTCAAAACAGAGCTAAAGTGGTGGATCCAACAAATACTTCTGAACCCGGGCCTTCCACTACAACCACCCTCCCCAATCCAGCATATACATACAGTTGCATCAGACATAGGGTGCAGGGCTACCATGAAAGGTTTCATGGTACAGTATGCCTGGAATCCTACAAAGAAACATATCAATGTCAGGGAAATGACTGCAGTTCTTCTAGCCCTGAAAGCCTTCCTTCCTATCCTTCAACCAAGCCCACCTTCAGGTATTTCACAGACAACACCACAGTCATGTAGTATTTCAACAAACAGAGAGGGACCAAGGCCTACCTCCTATGCCAGATAACATTACAAATTTGGGACCCCAACACAAATAACTGGAGGAAATTTGGGACCCCACCTCCAGGCACAGCTTAACCCTGCAGGCAACAATAATCCCGTCTCAGGACAACAAACAAGTGGATATTCTCAGCAGAACATCCTTCATACAGCACGAGTAGATGTTGAACAGAGATACCTTTCTAGACATTGTTCACTGGTGGGACACACCTCAGGTAGGTCTGTTTGCGTTCCCCCAGAACAGACAATTGAAACAATTCTGCACCAAGGATCACTCTCCACTTGCCTGGAGGGTAGATGCCTTCAGCATTCCATGGAAGGGGATGGTTTCTATATGCTTTTCCACCCTACACAAGGCAAGGTTGGAGCTGTAGTTCACCAACAGTTTATTGCACTACAAAATAAAAGAAACATATGTGCTTTCATTATATAAAATACATAACTTCATCCGATAAAAGCCAACATTCAAATGGGCACATATATATGACTTGCATTATCACATGACAAACACCAATTAATGAATTAAAGCAACGATGTGTAAAAATGTATAAAAACAGTTAAAAACACATATAACCATTAGTAGATTCACCAGAAAAAAATATATATATATTTATTTATGAAAATAATGCATAAATATGAATGTGAAAAAGCACATATATTAAAAGCAACTAAATATGTAAATATGTGTGTATAAGTCCATTAACACATATTTATGTGTATAAAGCTATGCTATCTCAGTTCTGTCTTCATTTTTAACACACATCCTATAGATGCAATTTCATTTAAACTTGGGAACCCCACTGTATCCATGCGCAAAATCCAATACAGCTCACGCTTCTCCAAGAATAATTGCCAGGGACCAACTCTTGTATTCTTTTGCACTTGTTCAATTATAATGAACTTAAAGTGGTGTTCAAGGAATTCCAGAATATGTCTATATATGGCATTGGTAGTCCCCCCCTCCATATATCTTAATTATGCTCGTAAATACGTTGCTTCAACATCCGCTCCATCCTGCCAATATAAAAAGCAGGACAGGCCTTGCACAATGCTCCATATACAACTCCAGAACTATTACAGTTGTAATGCCCCTTCACTCAAAAATTAAACCCACTGATAGCAAAAAGCTCACCCACATTGATGCATTTACAGTAATGGCATCTCCCACATGGATACATGTACCTATATTTTAAATCATCATGTTATTTACTAACTTTTTCTACCAAGTTTTTGATGTTCAAACTTCTTTTCCATACTATAACTGGTTTGTTACTAATTCTAGATCTAATCTCCCCATCTCCCAACAAAACCTTCCAATTTTTTGCTAGAATCTCCTGGATCAACTTAAAGTCCACAGAGACTCTGGTTATAAAGGACAATTTGAAACTGGTATCAGTAGTAGTAACTGTACTCCTCCTATTTACTAAAATAGTTGAATTACATGTACTTACATTATAGTCATGACCATTTGCATCAAGAATGGGGGAAAAGAACCCAGATCTCTTGTCCATTACTTCTCTTTTAATATATTGCACAAAGCCCATGGGGTAGTCCCTCTTAATAAACATACTCTCTAAAAGGGCACACTCAGATGAAAATAAATCAAAATCCAACACCATCCTTGCAGCCATGACAAATTGTCCCTTAACAACCACTTTCTTTTGGCACAATGGGTGACTACTATTAAAATGAAGGAAGGCATTAGAATAGGTAGGCTTCCGATATATGGTAGAAACAAATCTCCCTTTTATCACATCCTTCTCAAGTTTGACATCAAGATAGCTAATACTTTCCTCACCAATGTTATGAGAGAAATTTAGAAAGTCAGTCGTATTATTAATATAGTCTAAGAAAATGCTGATACTTTCTCTGTTCCCATTTCAAATAAAAAAAAGATCATCCAGGTATCTCAATTATAAAATACAATTTTGGAACCCTGAGTGTTCAAAGAGAAAACTCTGCTCCCACTCACACATAACCATGTTCGCATAAAGTGGTCCACAAGCCGCTCCCATTGCAACCCCCGTCTGCTAACAAACAAACTGCTCATCAAAATAAATATAATCATTCCTTAAGCCCATTTCCATCATTTGAACATGTGTTGATGGAATTTTGGTCAATCCCTTTTCTAAATAAAAGTTCACCAAACCAGTCTAAGCTGACCTCATGAGGTATTACAGTAAATAAATCTTTTACAATCACAATAAAAAAGAAAAACTGTTTGTTGAACTGTACCTCATTACATTTAGCAAGAAAGTCCCAAGAGTCGACACAGAGATGTTTCTCAGTTCTTAATAACAACTTAAGTTTTGTATCTAGGAATTTAGCAGTAGGGGAGGTAATAGAATTATGGGCATCTACAATGGGGCAGAATGGTGGATCTATAATTTGTTTGTGCAGTTTTGGGAGCCCAAATATAGTTGGAATAACTGGGGCATTCATTTTTAAATATTTAAATTACATAAGTGAGATGCAACCTTTCATAACCATGTCACTTAATTGTGTGTTAATCCTATGATAGGAAATGTTACCCTCATTCCTAGACACTTGGCAGTAAGTGGTATGGAAAAGAATGTTATACATACACTGGATATAGTTCTCCATGTCCATTATTAAACCCCCCCCCCACCTTTGTCAGTTTGAACAATTCTAACCTTTTGTTGTCACACCATAATCAAAATGTCAAGTTCAGCTGGTTTTAAATTCTTATGGTATATGACTGGAGATTTAAATAAATGCCTGAAATCCAGTTCACACATTTGCTCAAAGGAGTGGAGGGTGGAATGCATGGGCGAGTTACACACAATGGAAGCTCTCAATTTGTTTTGAACAGCCCCATTACTGTTGTTGAATGCAGTGTTAAGGTTCATTTTCCTGGTAAACAACTTGAGATCTAAAATCAATTGTGGAAGATTAGAATAAACAGCAGAAACAAAAGAAAGTCCCTTTGCAAATAAATTTGCGATCTCAACAGAATAGTCCAGAGAGCTATAATTAAAGATCTTAAAGTCACCTGTATTGTTAATGAGTATACGAGGTCCACCATCATCACCCACTGTTGCTCTCAAGCTCATCAGTTCCATTGTTGGTTCTGATTCCAATCCCTCTGTTGGTTTGTCAAATTCCTCTGCTGGTATCCACACTGGTTCCGAAATGACTGAGGTTCCCGGCCATTCTGTTGATTCTGGTTGTTGTCCTCCCTCTCCATAATCCACTCCGCGCATCTCAGGCCTCATTGTTCTAAATGGACATCACTTCTGGTATTGGCGTCCTCGTGAATATTCAAGGATTTACCATCCACACTGGTTGTATACATTGACACACTGAAAAAACACTCGAACTAATGACCACCAAGGAAGCCAAGGAAATACACCAACAATCCTTTATTTGAGCGCTTTCGTCTCCTGGTAGAAAAGTTTATCAGAAAATAATACTGCAGTCAACCCCATCCCATTTATACTCCAAAAAACATGACATCACTTCCTACTTGTTAAACTATGTTAAAATACGTTTTTGTTAAAAAAAAAACAAATATATATGTGTATATATCATGCATTTAAAAATGCTACCAGTACCACATACATTAAAATTCTATACATCTGATACTACATACATAAAATATTTTCGCACATATGCATATTTAAAATTTCAACAAGACCACTTGCTATCTTGTTCTGTTAATTATTTTACATGTAGAATTCTAATTTCGGTCTTAATATTAAACTGATGGAAATGGCGCTGTTCAAACCAGGAAATTCTGAGGCATTGGCCCTCAGTTGCCATCTCAATTCTTTTAGTTCTAAAAAGTCATTAAGGGGACCCTCTCTTTCCCCTACAGTAGATTGATTGATGACCGTAAAATTTAATTTATGACCCTCATGTGAAATAATATGGGTGGCAAGAGCATTTCTCATATCTTTTTTGTTTATGTCATAATTGTGCTGATAGATGCATGTCCTCAAAGCATTGACTATTTTCCCTATGTAGAAACATGGGCAAAGGGAACACATCGCTAGGTATACCACCCCCTTGCTGCTACATGTGTACTTCCTATATAGGGAGTGTTTACCATAATGTGGAATATAGACTTCCTTGCCTTCCTTAATGTTTCTACATTGAAGGCAAAACCCAAATTTTGTCATCTCTGCCCCTTCTCTATGCACACTACTATTCCTTTCAATAATGTTTTTAAAACTCTCTTCTTTTTTGTATATGATACTGGGTGAATTCCCTACTAACTGTAGGTGTTCCTGATTCACCCTGAATATATTCCAGTTTCGCTGCAAGATTTTTCTAACATCGTGAAATTGATTGTTAAATTTAAAAATAGCTGATTTATCAAAGTTATTTGTCTTTTGTCTATCTAATCCTCCATTACCTAGGTTTTTCCCTAGTAGGGGTTGGAATATCTCCTGTTCTCTTTTTGTTTTCACCTCCATGAATATATGGTCTACAAAATCAGCAGGGTATTCTCTCCTAACCAACATGTTTTTCAATATGTTGAGTTGTTGTACAAATTCCATGTCCCCTGACACCATCCTTGCAATACGTACCCCTTGCCCTTTTACTAATGACTTTTTTGATGGATAGGGTGGCAACTTTTGAAATGCAGGAGGGTGTTGGAATATGTAGGCTTCCTATAAATGTTTGATGTGAATGTCTTAGTATCATGTTTCTTTTCAATGCTTATATCTAAATAGTTGACCTTGTCTTTACTCATATTGCTAGTGAATTCAAGAAAATTAGTGCTTGAATTGATAAATTCCAAGAATTCTTTTAATTCTTGTTCCCCATTCTTCCAAAAGACTATGATGTCATCTAGAAAACGACCATAGAAGGTCCATCCTTATAAATATATGCTTTTGAAGACTATTTCTTTCTCCCAGAATGCACGGACAATATTGGCGAAAATGGGGGTTCATGCTGCCCCCATTGCCACCCCTTTGTTCTGTCTAAACAATTGCTCCTCAAAGGTAAAAATATTTGTTTCTAACACCATTTCCATTAATGTTTTAATAGTTAAGATACAATCATGTCTTAAGTCATCATGTGGGATTGTAGAGAACAAATCTTTGATGTCAATGGTAAAAAATATTAAGCCGTCTAGGTATTTGTCCACGGTGATCTTCCTTAAACAATCCCATGAATCTTTTAAGATCCATGGACATGTTTAGTTTGACTGTCCACAAATCTGCTATCGAAATATGTTTTGATGATCTAGCATCTACAATAGGTCTAAGAGGGGGTCCGAGTTCTTGTGTATCTTGGGACCCATATTCATCTTCAGTTATTGCATGATTTAATACTAGTTCTTCCAATTCAATATCAACATTCCTGTAAGCTCTGTTCTTCTCATTGATGCTGATCTCACTATATGTGTCAGTATATAAAATACGAAGCATCTTATCTACATATGTGTTTTTATTCATGACAACTAGCCCTCCTCCCTTATCAGGTTTTGCTACCCTAATACTGGTGTTGCCACAAAGGTTCCTAAGGATCTCACTTTCTGCTCTGGGTATATTTATGTTCCCTTCGACCATCCTTCTCACTGGTCTTTCTACACATAGTACCATTCTGTTCCACTTATGTCATCCCCTTGAAATAAAAATCTAAGTTTATTTTTCTGTTGAACAATTTTAGATTCATTAGGGCTTTATTAGTAGTAGAAGAAGGGTACTACAATTCAACAGGAATCACTGGGAATGCATCTTACAGGAAATACTAGAGCATGAGCCACCAGAATGCAGTGTCATCAGTAACAAACATGGGGACTTAAAAATTTATAACTACAGCAGCATAGAGCTGTGTGAGGAGGTGTCCGATTTATTTGAAAAAGGCTTATCATTTGTACCTGATAAAGATACTACTATCGATGAAGCCCTAATAAATCTGAAATTGTTCACTAGAAAAATAAACTTAGATTTTTATTTCAAGAGGATGACACAAATGGAACAGAATAGTACTATGTGTAGAAAGACCAGTGTTTTTAACCCCCCTTTACATCCTAGTGTACACATGTACAAAAAAATGTGTGAAAATGACATAAGGGCTTTGGTACAAAATAAAACAGAAATATAAGTACCAGAGCAGAAAGAAAGTGAACTTAGAAGTATTAACAAGTAGCAAAAGCAAGTAGCAGAGAAAAGGAGATAAGGAGAAGCTGAATAATGTATGAAATAAAATAAATATGCTAGATCAGATGAGATTTTTATATATACTGACTATAATCAGATAGCATCAATGAGGAGAACACAGAGGCTTACAGGAAGGTGACTAACTGACTGAATTGAATCATTAAATCATGCAATAACTGAAAGATAATATACGTATATAAAAACAATAAAACAAAAATCCCTATTATGGGGTTGGACACGAACATAGAAAAGAACACCCCCCCTCCTTAGACCTATTGTAGATGCTAGATCATTAAAAACATATTCAATAGCAAGAGTTCTACATCACACATGATGATGATCAAATGGTTTTTTTTATTATTATTAATATGCCAATATTCTTAAGACATGATCGATATCTTAACTATAAAAAAAATTATGAAAAATGGTGTAGAAAAAAAATATTATTACTTTTGAGGAGCAATTGTTAAGGATGGACCTTATGGGTTTTTTCTAGGATGACATCAAGTCTTTTTGACAATCAATTTCATGATGTTAAAAGATGACAGTTTTAAAAAGGGGGAAGAATTACAAAATGTAGGTTTTGCCTTCAATGCAGAAACATTAATTTTCCTTAAGACTGAATCAATTTCGAAAACAAAACACAGAACAAGAGAACAACAACAACTGGTCTAATTGAATTTTAAAATATATATAAATGCAAAAATATTATATGTATGTATGTAATATGCTGTGTATATTTTAATGTATGTGGTACTATCAGCACTGGTAGCATTTTTAAATGCATGATATATACAGATATATATTTGTTTTTTTTAACAAAAACATATTTTAACATAGTTTAACATGACTGCAGTGTTATTTTCTGATTAATTTTTCTACCAGGAGACATAAACTGAAGAATAATTCTGCTTTAATACTAAAAGTGGAAATGAAAAATCAATCATCATATAAATTAAATTACATTATAACAACACACAAAGTTTCTTTAATACATTAGTAAATAATTGATCATTTTAATTAAAATAAAATTTCTCACTAAACTATTTCAGCTGCTTTAAGAACAAAACATATATTATGTAAAAAAATATATATATATAAAACTCTTAATACACTTAAAACTCAATAAATATTATATATAATATATATATATATATATATATATATATATATATATATATATTAATATACCTATGTCAAAATATACATTTATATAATATTAAATGCAAATATATGTATGTATGTTTATTATATAAATAAATAAATATATTTAACTAATATACACATTACTTCACTCAACTTTCAAAATAATTATAATAATGATAATAAATAATTATGTGTAATAATATTGGCCACTTCAATACTTATAATAGAAACAATTGTTGTATAGTAAAACTACATGTTAAAAATATTATGTTATGTTAATTAATAGTATAACTCCTTGACTTCAAATAGGGAAAAATGGATATACTATCATTAATACCCGGGTATTGGGTGGCATTTAATCTAATCTGCCAAACTGTTTCCAACATGTCAACCTTCAGTTGTCATCGCCTCCTCGTATGTCGGGCATAACTCGACCCAACACAAAGAAAATAAACTTTTTAAAGTTTGGACAAACTGTGGTGTGCATATATAGGGCATTGAGGGTGTCCTTATGTCTAATAGCTCTAAGGTGTTTTGCAATTCTTTCTTTCAGTTTCCTCACAATCTTTCCCACATAAAAATCCGGGCATGATGTACAACTAGCCACATATACTACCATTGTTGAGTTGCAACAACATCTTCCTGGACAGGGAACAGACCTATTATAACCCGCAATTACTACATAGGACCCCTTATTGATGTATCTACAAATCCTACATGCCCCACATTTGTACATCCTTGAGTAACCTTTACTAACCGGTGTTTGCTCCAAAATACTTTTAATATTCTTTCCCTTACTAAAGACAACCCTTAACATGTCACCCAAAATGTCTTTTGTGTTGGAACTAAAACTAAGTTCCCAAACCCTCCGCATAGTGTCCACAATAAATGGTGTCTGATAATTAAACTTCAAGATCATTGCACTATTCTTAACTCCTTGGTTAACTTCCCTTAGTACTATATTTCCACCTCTTAATATAGGAGGAAACTGGGTAGCTCTTTTTGTTTTTATTTCTCTTTTGATATTAATCAAAAGTTTAAGTGGATAGCCTATCTCTAAAAACATACCTACTAATTTGTAACATTCTTCTTCAAAAATCTCATTGTCACTAACCAAACATGGCAATCTCACCATTTGGCCCTTGACTACACTCTTCTTCTGATGGTAGGGATGACTACTTCTATAATGTAACAAGGAATTACTATATGTCTTTCTTCTGAATATAGTACTTTGTATCCCTTCATTAGTTTTTGACAAGTGTATGTCAAGAAAGTCAATGTTGTTCTCATTCCAAGTACTAGTAAATTTGAAGAAGCTGATAGTTGAATTTAAATAATCTATAAATTCTGTGGCTTCAAATTCACTACCCTTCCAATGAATCTGTATGTCATCCAGGAATCGACTATACAACAGTATATTTTCCACAAACCTGGAACCAAAAATAAAAACCTCTTCCCAGTGTAATAGTACAAGATTTAGCAAACCCTGCAGCACACTTCGCCCCCCATAGCTACTCCCGACGCTTGCCGAAAAATTTC
The DNA here is from genome assembly GCF_019279795.1 of Protopterus annectens. Taxonomy (NCBI): domain Eukaryota; kingdom Metazoa; phylum Chordata; order Ceratodontiformes; family Protopteridae; genus Protopterus; species Protopterus annectens. The sequence continues at coordinate 446,701,312 of NC_056749.1, read as the reverse complement.
CCCTTCAAATGTCAAGAAGTTATTACTTAAAATTAACTCTATTAAAGCAACTAAAAGGTTAACTTTTCCTCCTTCTAACTTACCATGTTTATTTAAACTTTCCCTGAAATACTCCAGTCCTTCCACATGGGGGATAATTGAAAACAGATTAATAACATCAGTGGTGAGAAAGGACCCTGTAAAGGTATCATTAATGTTCCTCAAATGTTCTAAGCAATTCCAATAGTCTTTAATTATGTGGTCTACACCTAAAATGATCCCCTGAATATCCTTGTCCATAAAAGATGCTAAAGGTTCTGTTTTTGAGCCCTTGGCTGCTACAATAGGCCTAAAAGGGGGGTTCTCTATACATTTGTGCACCTTGGGGATACCAAACAATACCTGTGTCACCGGGTATTCCACATTCAAAAAATCAAATTCACCTTCATGTATTTCTCCTTGAAAAAGTGCATCTATTAAAAACAAGTCAATCTTATGATAAGCTATATGCAATTAATTGAGCGATGCAGTCTGGTACGTGAGTATGTCACTTAAAATTTCATGCATTTTAGCAACATAATCAAAATGAGCCATGATAACTACCCCTCCCCTCTTATCAGGCTTCATTATTCTCACCTCATGGTTATTAGCTAACTCAAAAGGTATTTTTGTTTCCTCAATACTTAAATTGTCATGATCCATGAGCCTTCCAGTGGCTGAGGGTATGCCCTCCTATTTGCATAGTCATCAGCGTCTCATTGTAATTTATTGATTTTACGCAGTTTAATGTTCTGAATGATGTTATCAATGTTGTTAAACACATGTTGATATTCAAGTTGGTTTTGTGCAAACAACAAATCATGAGTGATAGCCACATTGAAATCTTTAGTTTCTTTGGTTAATTCATCAATAGTGCGGGCATTGAATTTAACCAGGACTTCCAACATCCATGCCGGTCAAACAGTGACAACAATTCTTGTTGCAACAGAGAGTCTTTTACATGTCTGTTTGGAAATTTCCACTGCCTAAGCCCTTTGGGCACTTGTTTGCATTTAATACACTCACACAGATATGCATTTTCAGTCTGTAACTTACGGATTTTGAGATGCTGTTAGTGAAATAAGTCCAGACTATCTTTAAATGTTCTATTGTTATTACTGGCTGTATTTTGAGAAAATGTAATGCCACGTTGCAGCCAGTTACTCAAGTCCATACTCTCCAATGGTTCTAACAACCCGGTACATGGAGTTTGATTAACATGTCTATGTCCTTGTCCTTGCTCCACAATAATACCCCTGTTGTTTTGTACACCACTGCTGCCAGCCAAAACATGAGAATCCAGGGAAGACAGAGGATTATTAGGAAGGTTATTCCTAAAACTCTGCACTTCCAAAGCCAAGGAATCCACTTTCTGAGAAAGTTGTTGAATAAGCGCTGTAAGAGCTCTATCATTCCCATTTGTTTCAATGTACGAAAACAATATTTGCGAGGCAAGCCCACAGCCAGAAGCCATCCTTGCTAAACTACATTCCACAGAAAAGCACAAATGTTTTAACCACACACAAGGCAAGGTTGGAGCTGTAGTTCACCAACAGTTTTATTGCACCACAAAATAAAGGAAACATAAGTGCTTTCATTATTCAAAATGCATGACTTCATCAGATAAAAGCCAACATTCAAATGGGCACATATATATGACTACCCTGGGAAAGGAGAATAGTCAGCAATTTATAACCACAACAACCATAATGCACCACACCCCACTCCCAGAAATGCATAAGTATCGCATGGTACTGTGGTACACAGAACCCTATTCAACCCCTACTGCCCATAAAAGATACAGCATTGCAGAAAATAGTATATATTCTGTCTATGAAGATTGACCTTTAGCAGTGTATGTCTCCTTGTACACATTACGCAGACTTTTTCTCAGTTTCAGAGCTATTTGGCAACAAGACTCTACATTATAATTTGGTAGGCATGCTTTACAATGAGATACTGTGATGATTCTTAGTATAGCCAGGCTGACAGAGGTCCACTAGACTATTACTAATATATTAGCACCCCTCTGTGCTACTGGGGTACATTCAGACAAATGACAATATGCAGCACTATCAAGTTTCAGCACTACATAAGAGCAGCCAGACCCACAGACATCTCTTAATTTAAGCCTCCTCACACCATCCACTTAACTTTTTTCTAGCATCCTCACACTTTTTCTTACTGTTTATGAAGTTTTTTCTGCATCCTTTTCATGCTAACTGGCCAAATGTACACTGCAATCCCTGTGAAGAATCATATGTAATGAAGCACAAGGAACTGGATCATAATCTCCAGATAGCATGATTTTCTAGATGCTCTGACAGTGATGGCCTGAACAAAACTCATAATGAAGAGAAGAAATTCACTCATTTTTCTTTAAAGGTTTAAATAAACTATGTCAGGGGCCTTATGATCAGAGCTGGCAAAATAGTAGTTCACTACAAACAAAGAATACAAATGCTTATAGTAACACATTAATCATATATGTAAATATGGCCTGGATAACAGATCAGTTAGCATAATGGTTAAGGTATTATTCTCCTAATCACAAAGTATAAGGTTCAATTCTGACCTCTGGCCAATGCCTGTTTGATGTTTGCATGTTCCCCCTTGTCTCTGTTGGGTTCCTCCCACCTCCGAAAAACATGCTGTGAATTTCCTTCACTAACTCACCAATGACTGGAGTTGTGGGCAGCAGCACAGACCCTACATGGTGCCTTATAGGGGGAAGAGTTGTACAGATCAACAGTTTTGAGCATCTACTGTGGTGCATAGTATCCTTAAGACAGGAGAACATTGATCAGAGATTGTATGCCATACCAGGGCTAGCCACTTGATAGTATAAAATGTGACTCTAGGTGATTCAGTCATGTTGGCAAATGTTTCCAAAATGGGCATGGGTTGTTACCGATGATAAGTGAGTTGAGGACCCAGCCTATTAAAATCTATGCCAGGGACCCATGCTAAGAGTTGGAAGAGCATATGTGCCCCTATTGGCCAGTATTTGCACACCATAATGTCCAGCAGCTCTGGGTTAATAAACTACTGGCCGGCTTGTGTCTATTTGCCCAGCCTGGTTTACCTGGGATAGCTCTGCTGAGCAAAAGCTAGACATAAAACCAATCAAACTGCCAAACATGAACTGAGAATTGCTACACTTAATACAGGTTCACTGACAGGATGCAGCTTAGAAGTGGATGACATGATAATACAGAGGTGGCTGGAGATCCTATGTATCCAATAGACAAGATGGAAGGGCAGTCCAGCAAAGCAACTTGGCTTGGGATCAAGAGAGACAGTCACAATATCATTTGTAAGAGGAACCAACATGCAACTCAGATAGACTTCCTCATAGTAAAGAAAGGGAATTGGGATAGAATCAATGATTGCAAAGTCATCCACAGTGAAACAGTTGGTCACTGGTTTCCACAATTGCTACAAGCAGTGATCAGCAAAGGCTCAAACATCAACAGACAGCAGGCTGAACATCTGGAAGTTGACTGGAGAGAAAGCAGAACAGTTCAAGGAATTATTTAGGGCTGTATCTCCTCAAAAAGAAGAGGAAACAGTTGAAGATGAAGAGGAGTGGCTGTGCCTCAAAACAGCAACTGATATGTGGCTGAGCCAGGTATGGAAACAAAGTATATAAGGAAAGCTCATGATGGAATGGAGAAGTCCAGGAAGTCATCAAAAGAAAGAAGGAGTGCAGGAAAAAGTGGGAGATAGAAAAGACAGACCAGGCTAGGAAAGAATACTCATTAGATAGAAAGGAGTAGCAAAAGCAAATAACAGGGCATCAGAGGCAGTCTACCAGCTTCTAGAAACTGACTCAGTAGATGGCCCGAAGAAACTATATCAGGTTGCAAGGCAAAGACAGAAAGATAAAGAAGAAACCCAGACATCCTTCATAAGGGATGCCAGACACAACCTGCTCACCAGTCCACAGGGCATCAAAGGCAGATGGAAGGAGCATTTCCAGCACTCATATCTGTTTCTTTGAGCTCAACACTTGTTCAGAACTCATTGTAAGCACTAAATAAGCTACAAATATCTCCAACACTCAACTTTCCTCACTTGTTTAGAGGAAAACAGTTTTTAGTACTTAATAAATAAGCACCTATCCAGGCATGTCTAAGGGTCAGTTCCCGATGTTTTCTCCTATCTACCTGATGAATCTAGGCATCTTGGGGCAATGCAGCAATTGCCTCATGGACACAGACAACCCTCTCCTCCTACCACCCAACACTACAACCTGTGAGAGATGCACCTATATAGCCAAACTGGAAGCAAAGCTCTCTTCACCAAAGACTGGACTAGACAGTCAAGAGGAGAAGGTAAACACCTGCACCACACCACACTCATCACATAGTCCCTCAAAACCTAAACCACCAAAACACACACATAACAACACAATACACACACCAACATTCACGGAGGCTCTCAATAAAAATCTGCTCAAGCAACAGAGACCTCCAAAGCAGAAATGCATGAAACCTCCATCCCCCAACACAACCCAAATGACACATAGCCCACAAACTCAGTGTGCCACTCAAGCACAGCCCATAAGGCATAACAACGTAACCAACACTTTAGTCATAGGTGACTCTATAGTCAGGCACACTGATGTTCCAACTTACCAGGCTAAACAAGGAGAAAGCTACTGTCAGCTGCCTGTCAGGTGCCAAGATCTGTCACATAATGCACGCACTCAGGTCACTCCACAACAAGTACAAATATGACTTTGTCATTGTCCATGTTGGTGTGAATGACCTGAGATGTACCTCCCTGGACTACATGAAAAGAGACATGGAGGAGCTCTCTGATCTTGTAGCCCAGGCAGGTATGAACCTAGCCCTGAGCAGCATCTTGCCATCACCCAGAATGAAACCACAGTACAAGGACAAAATGATTGACTTCAACAATTGGCTAAGCTTCTGGTGTCATTCTAAGGGGATCCAGTATCTGTTTGCCTGGGATGACATAATCAACAGACCACGATGCTTTGCCAGAGATGGCCTGCACCTGTCCCCCTTGGGATTCTGGATACTGGCTAAAGCTCTTGCCACCCCTATAGTGCCTTTTTTAGGCAAGGTTCAAATGACAAATTCACCACCCTAACAGGTACAAGCAAGCAAATTCTGAGAGTAATGCTACTCAATGATAGAAATCTAAACCTCAAAGTGTATTCACTCGAGGCACTCCTTAAAATGGAGAACATTGACATCTGTGCAGTGACAGAGACCTGGTTCAAGGCTCCAGAGAGCACCAGGCTATAATTCATACCACACCTTTCGGCTACCTAACCTGGACCGAAACACTAAAGGTGGAGGCATGTCCATATTCATTAAGGATATCCACACCTCCAAGCTAGTTGCTCAGCATAATGCATAGGAGATTATCCAAGTGCAACAAACTCTGGGCAAGACCGCAATCCAAATTGTAACTTGCTACAGATCCCCCACCATGCCCCAGGATTCCCACTACTCATTTCTTGATACACTGAAAAATATTAGGGTACAACTCAACACCCTAATAATGAGCAATTTCAACTACCCCACCATTAACTGGGAAAACTTCTCATGTACCAACTCTTTTGCTCAACGTTTTCTGGAATTCATAAATTCCGATGCCTTGGATCAACTTATCCACACCCCCACCAGGGGCAGCAATATCCTAGACCTGGACATTACCAACATGGGTGACCAGTGTTCCACACCAGAGGTCAATTCCTTATTGGTCAGATCCGACCACAAGCTAATCAGTCTAGACATCCACATCCAGCCCCCACCCGCCATTAGGGAAACAACTGCAAAAAAATTCTCCAAAACCAACTTCACGCTTCTTAAGACAGAAGTGGCAAACTTCACGACATCCATGCAGATGGACAATAGAGGTACGACTGCTGAATCCTACACAAATGCACTTTATAAGCACTTACACGAGTGCATGGATCATGCTATCTCTAACAGAACCAAAATGCTATCCTCCAAAAAAAGGAAGCCAATCTGGTGGTCCCCTGCCATAAACAAACTCTACAACAGAAGAAAGAAACTGTTGCAAAAATAGAGTAAAATCCCATGACTTGAAGAACTCCCTGGTCAGTCTCAGTAAGAAGCTGAGATCCCTCATAAAATCCTCCAAAGCTAGTTATGAAAACAACATTGCCACTGATTCTAAAGACAACCACAAAGCATTCTATAGCTATGTCAAGAATCTCAATGGCAACACTCAGATCTACTCTGAGTTACAGCACAATGGCACTAAATATACAGAACCAGATGATATTGCCAACATCCCGGCAGATAGGTTCAGTGCTAACTTTACCACCCCTTAAAGGGCCCATCTATATGCAAAGAAGAAGAATGCAAAGTTCCTGTAATTACGGCTGCACAGGTAAATACTACACTTTCCAAAGTCAAGAACACAGCATCCATGGGGCCTGACAACATCCCAGGCTGTGTTCTACATGAACTACAGAATGAACTTGCACCCCACCTAAGCACCATGTACAATCATAGCCTCACCTCAGGCTTTATTCCTTACTGAATGGCGCACAGTGATGGCTATCCCACTCCACAAAGGAGGAGCCACCATGGACCCCGGGAACTACCACCCCATTAGCCTAACGAGTCTGCTCTGCAAGGTCATGGAATGTATCATCATGGAACTTATAAACAAAGACATTGATAATCTCCAAACTCTGGACTCCACCCAGTTCGGGTTTGTAAAAGGCAGATCATGTCTCCTAAACCTGATTGACTTCTTTGAAGCAGTCATCAAAGGCGTAGATGAGGGTAAGGTGGCTCACACAGGCTATCTGGTTCTCACCAAGGCTTTTCACACCACCCCCCACTCTGGAATTATAGATACACTCACTAAACTAGGTATAAATCCCTATGTCACAAGATGGGCTGCCAATTGGATCACTGACAGAACCCACACTGTGAACGTAGCAGACTCCAAATCCGACTTCAGACCAGTGACAAGTGAAGTACCACAGGGCTCAGTCCTGGGTCCTCTCCTGTTTGGTATCTACTTTTCTGAAGTACAGGCTAACACAGAAGGTCTTTGGATAATGAAGTTTGCAGATGACTGCAAACTAGGAGCCATAACTGAAACTCCTAACGATGTGGACATCCTAAAAAATGGCCTCACTGAGACAGATGCCTGGTGTCAAAGCCATGGCCTCAAGCTCAATGCCAAAAACAGTGTGGAGAGAAAGGTGTATCCCAGATGGCTGAAGAATAAGTAATACACTTTTTGGCATTGAGCTTTAGGCCATGGCTTTGACACCAGGCATCTGTCTCAGCGAGGCCATTTTATAGGATGTCCACATCGTTAGGAGTTTCAGTTATGGCTCCTAGTTTGCATGAAGAATAAGTATACTCATGCCAGTGTACAAGAACAAAAACTCTGTACTCAAGAGCTACCACATAGGTGGTAGTCTACTTAACACCAAAAGTGTGATAAGAGACCTTGGAACACAGGTGGACAGTAATCTCTCATTTGATAATCACATTGCCACAGTAGTCAGGAAATCCTTCTATGTGGCACACCTCATCAGAAAAGGTTTCTCATCCAGGAAAAAAGAGGTCATTGTTCCCCTCTACTCATCACTCATTAGATCCATTATAGAGTACAACACCCATTTTGGTATGTACCTCACACAACATCTACAATAACTGTAAAGGCCACAGAAATACCTGACAAAGTGGATTACAGCCTCAAACAGATGCCCTACGCAGACCGTCTCAAAAATCTGCAGCTTTACTCCGTCACATATCGCCTATTCAGAGGCGATCTCTGCCTAACATACAAAGCTCTGTCAAACCCAGAGCTGTTGGACATGCTCCACTAAAAGAAATCCCAATCCCACTGAGCTACACACTCTAGGGACCTAAACCTTGTCACCACAATAAACAGAAGATGCTGGAGAGATAGATTCCTGTCCCAGAGACTTCCCATACTCTGGAACAAACTACCTATCTATATCAAACAAACTCCTCATTAGCACTCTTCAAGAAAAATCTTGATGATTGGATGGGAAATAGGAAATTCACCCCAGGGATCACCTCTGTGCCTCTGCTTGACAGGGGCACAGGAAAATAATTTTCTTGGGTGGCGAAAGCCAGGGTACCTTTTTGGCTAGGCTTGTATAGGACCTAGGGCCAATAACCTAACACCTACCTATGAACCTATGAAGAAAACCCCACAGAATCTGTACTGCCCCAGAAACAGCCTACAATGGGAAGAAAAGAAGAGGAGGCCCTCTAGAAAAAGTAAGAATAGCACTAAGGAAAATGAGGTCATGGAAAGCAGTAGGCTCAGATGAGGTCACAGCAGATATGATAAAGATGCTAGGTGAGATAGGGGAGAAATGGCTCCTGACAGTACTCATAGCAGTGTGGAGAGAAAGGTGTATCCCAGATGGCTGAAGAATAAGTATACTCATGCCAGTGTACAAGAACAGAGGGGATGTGATGCTCCACCACTGGCAACAGTAATCAAGGAGCCTCAATCCTCACTACTAGTACCAGTGGGGGATGTACATTGGGAGGACAACAGGTACACACACAGTCTTTCTAGATAAAGCTTTCTGCATGAAGTGCAATATCCCTTAACAGCACAAAGAGAACACAGTCAGTTCGGGGCTGCTTTCTACCTCTTTCTCCAGATCCCCAATAAGACTCCCCACTGGAACAGCTATAGAGTTGAGATCCAGCCAAACCAAGACCTCCAACACTCTCTCTGTTCAACCAGTGCTTCATGTCCCTGCCCAAGTAGCTGACACACAGACACACACACACACACACACACACACACACACACACACACACACACACACACACACACACACACACACACACACACACACACACAAACACACACACTTTTTGAGGTTTGATTTATACACACATATACACACACCTGGGAAAAGCTGACACTGGGTTACTAGCTATGCCCTCTTTTACTGAGACTATAAGGTAGTTATCACTGCCACCAGCCATCAACTTATCAACTGCTTTAAGGCCCTTAGAAAGGCTGTCCAATCTTACTGTGTAATGTTACTATCAATACAAATGGTAATTTGACCAAGAGCAAGGCTATTAGGTGTGGCTTACACGGTGTCACCAAATAAATATGCAGGTACTCTCAGAGCTTAAAAATATCTAGTCAGACTAGCCACAATGAAAGGTTTAAATATATTTATTAATAAATAATAAAAGAACAAGACAATACTAAATATACATTTACATCAACATCAGAGATAAAAATCACAAGACATATTTAAAACATTGCAGGTCAGTCTCAAATAAATAAAGAAAAACTTCTAAATTAAGGTTTGTTATATTTCTGACTATATCTAAAAGAATTAGACTGTACCCTAGTAAACTTACTTAACTAGAGCAGCAAAGCAGATGTGGTGAATAGATCCTCTAGCTGATGTTGTCAGGTCAAAGACAGAATATATAATGGTCAGTCTCTCTCTCTCAGAGACTTCCTAAATTAATATGTCAAATATTACTGCTGGGATAGCTTGCATAATGACATTATTTCTTGTCATCTGACTCTATCCCAGGCAAACCCCCCACTGCTGAACATATTTAGCATCTACCTGTGAAAATACATACACAAGGAGTTTCCTCAGATCACTGCAGATTCTGGAAGTCATAAAACAATAAAAGACTTCCAGGACAATACAGAAAACTTGTCAGCACAGACATTGTGCCTGTTGATGCACTGAAACTGAAAGATAACATATTTTTATGGCCCAGTCATAAAGTAATTTAATTTCAGCTAGTTTTTCTGAAGTTTTGTAGGTTAACCTTCTGTATTTCAGTTTCCCCTGTTAAAATATATACATGTAAACAGTTACAATAGTGTATGCACATTTCTGTTCTATTCCAGTAAGTTACTCTGTGGATACATTTCAAACAGCACTTTGTAAAATATCTCTTCAGCACATCTGTACAAACCATCTTATATGACATACAACTCTAATACATTTGTAACGCAAGCATCTTATATAAATCATGTTGATATTCACAAATGACATGTTATTATTTACAAAATTCCAGATAGCTGTGCTGATAGTATCTCCCTTTGCCACAGGGGACATCCACAATTGTGGGCAGTACAGAGGCATCAAACTCCTATCGCATTGCATGAAAGTTCTGGAGAGGGTGACTTATAAAAGGATATGCAGAGTAGTAGAATGTAAGATGGGAGGTGAGCAGTTTGGATAGCTCAGGATGCATGACAACTGACCCAATTTTGCCGTGAGATAGATTGCTGAAAAGAAGCTAGATATGAGGAAAGAGTCTAACTGGGCATTCTTAGACTTGAGGAAAGCATATGACAAGGTCCCAAGAAAGCTGGTTTTGGCAGTACTGTGGTGGTTCAAAGTCCCAGAAGTATTGGTATATATAGTGCAGGCTATGTACAAGAACCGAATGACTTAAGTACAAACAGAGTTCAGTCTCACAGAAGGGTTCCCAGTGGGAGTGGGCATGTACCAGGGTTCAGCTCTGAGCCCACTGCTTTTCATACTGGTGATGGACTACATTACAAAGTAGATCAGAGGGGACAGATCAAGAAAGTTGCCCTATGCAGATGATGTGGCATTATAGGCAGACTCTGACCAATAACTTCAGCAAAGGATAGGGGACTCGAATGCAAAACTGAAAAGTACATGGGATGAAACTAAGCACAGATAAGACAGTGGTGATTCCAGCAAATTGGGGAAATCAGAAGAAGCTGAGAATTGACACAGAAGGAAAGATAGAGGAACAGGTAACTAATGCCAAGTATCTGGGAGGAGTGGGTGAAGAGAAAGGAACTCTGAATGAAGAGGTCAAAGCTAAAATCAGAGGTGCTCCAGCCAGCTAGCACAGAGTGTCAGGTGTAGTCTATGACAGAAGAATGCCAAAGAAGCTGAAGGGTAAAGGTGTACAAGACAATGGTGTGACCAACACTACTGTATAGTTAAGAAACCTAGGCAGTAAAGGCAGAGTAGGTGAGGAAGCAACAGATAATGGAAATAAATTGCCTGAGAAGGGCCGGGGGGGGTAATATGCACACTATGGGAGATTGAAAGAAATGAAAGAAATGTGGATATAAAATCAGAAGTCAAAATAGCTCCAATTGCACATAAGATCAAAGAGAACAGATTATGGTGGCACAGACGCATGCTGAAAAGCGGAAGGCAATCTGGTGAGGAAGATTTGGGACAGACAGGAAGAAGCTAAGAGGTAAGAGGAAATGAGGACATTCAGCAAAGATGTGGATGGATTGTGTGAAAGAAGCCAAGACTGCAGTGTATTAACTGTAGAGAAATTAATCTAATTAAGCCAGGACTGGGGGCTAAGTCATAAGGTTAGGCCTGAATGAAATTCATGGCTAATGAAAAAATGCATTATTTTTTTTCACTTTAAATTATTCAAGCCTGTAATCCCATTTTGTATATTTCCAGCTCACAACCATACCTGCTTATGGTGTCCAGACCTTTTTGGGCCTGACTTCCATAACTAAGTGACTTATCAGCAAGTAATAGACAGCATTAGAAGAGGCAAAGAGTTATTAACAAAATGACACTAAGATTATTACTGTAGGACATCCTACAGTAGATAAATGAATCAATTAATTTATTTACTATTCATATTTTGATATTTATGTTCATGTTTTCAAAACTGAGCTGCATCTGTTTTTTAGGGCATGGTGTGAAATGCCATGGACGGAGATAGTAAAATTAATTGTCAGTGTCCATTTGTATCACACTATACTTCAGATATTGATATTTGTTTGTTAGTAATTATGAAAATAAACAATATTTCCATATGTACTTAATACTTCAAAAAATAACTGACTTAGAAACACTGCAAGACACCAGCTGAAAACTTAGATATTCTTGAAGAAAACTATATTTGACATTTGCATTGTAAGTCACATTCTTTAGTTATATTTAGTGTTATTTATATTGCTAATTATACAATTAAGCATATGTGTTCATATTTCTGCATTTATCCAAATAAACATGCAGTCATTGAGAAATTTCTTAATGTCATGTGAAAGTTTATGTCTGGATAACAAAATATGTTCTAGGTAGTACATTTTTTAAGATATCATATTCCAAGATATGAATATTAGTTTGTGAAATTATAACAAAAAATATGGTTTGCAGGTTGTGTGAATTATAATGTATTATAGCTTTTAGAGAAAGCCTATAAATGCACTGACTATAATCACTACAAAGAATACTTTTTTATCATAGCATTAGTATTTGTAAAGTTTTAATAGCTGTTATTGTTCACAAAATATTTACATTTATCTTACGCTTTCTATTTTATTTTTCAGAAAATACTTATGAATGCAAGATATGTGTAGGTTGCTTGACATGTGACATTCTACAACACATAGGTGTTAATGAGTTAAAGGAAAAAATAAATTGTGTCGGCGGTTTAATGCTCAAAGTTAACAAATATTAGTTGCCAATAAAATAGAAGACTAATGCCTGTGAGAACACACAAATTAACTCTAGGAATATTACATTCTTCCCTATTCCCATTAAAGAAAATAAATAAGTCTCTCTGACACGCACACACGCACACACGCACACACGCACACACGCACACACGCACACAGACACACGCGCACACAGACACACGCACACACACACACATACTGGTTTTACAAACATATTGCTCAGACAACCAAAGATAGACACTTCTGTATACAATGCTGTCACCTCACTATGAAGAATAGTGAAAGAAACTACAGCTGACATGTTACTCTTAAATATACTTCAACCCCCAATATACACTCACACAACCTTAAGCCATAGCAGTGATCATTTTACACCAATTGCAGCTAATATCACTCAATGCAATGAGTGGCATTGCTCCTACATCAGATCATTGACTGTATCAAACATCAGCAGGGGTAAGACACTTTTATCCATGGATGGCCTCCAAATCCATCAATTTCTGCCACTTTATTGACTGTATACACCTCAGATGATGGATTGTGATAAAAATGGCCATGGTGAAATATTCTAAATTACTTTTTACAAATGGATACTATTTCTGCAAATCCAAATTAATCACTGTTTAAACTGTTCAAGTGAGAAAAAGGTCAGCTACATTCATACACAGACCCCGCCATCAAGCAATTATATCCGCTTTGTTGACAGTGTATACCTAAAACAACATAAAGACCAGGTACTTTCACTTGCATATCTCCAATTCCACACATAGCAGGTGCAGGCATTTTGCTGAGTGTACACACAATGTCTGATTTTGATAAAAATGTTTGGCTGCACCACAGCGAAGATCTACTAGCTGTATATAAATCTGCACTAGTCCTTCAATGCATTCCCTCCCTCACAGCTAACAGTAATATTCACTTTGTTGACAATACAAACTTCAGACGTGTTGTTGTGATAAAACAATTGCTTCACTTATTTATTTCAGCATTGTTATACATAAACATCAATTCCAGTGAAGTATTATTGCTTGAATAATAGTGAACATCACTACTGCAAAGTCAGAATAACTTGAACAAAGGAAGTCAGTCAGTCATTTTTATCCACATACAGGGTCCCTCCATTCCAAGCAATTATAGCCACACAGCACGCCATGTACAACACAGGTGTTTAATTTTAATAAAAAAGTAATGTCCCCAGCAATTTGGAAACATTTAATTTCTGTTTCACATGAAAATACCTCTATGCTTTACAGAAATTTACATTACATCCTACAGAGCTGCATCTGCTTCCTGCTATAGCTAGCTGCCAGAAAGGATGAAAGAAGAGAAAACCTTTGCTACCACAATCCATATCATGAGAACAAGCTGCAATCTGACCACAGCAGAAACTTGCAAACACTCGGATACCCCTGAATCCTGCAGATATTTCCACTGCATTCATTATATCAGCTTCTATATCTGCACTTCCTGGAGTCTTCTTTTGCCAACCTATACATGATCTGAACAACCAGTCTAAAAGTCCCAAAGGTTTTCTTGACTAGTTGGTTAGATATTGGATGGGACCAAGCAGAAAGACATATTCTTCACATGGCACCAGCCACTGTTATTGTAACTTTGAACATGGGCAGCATGGCTTTGGCATCAGCCTACATCATCTGTCCCTATGGCTGGACATGCAGATGCCCCTGGAAATTTAAAAATGCTTACACCTTTGTATTGTGTGTGTGCCTTCCAATGCGGGTGTCCTTAGCATGCTTTTTTTTACATTCCTATTACCTCAGCTTGGGAGAAGGATGTATGACCAGTATCATTTTATAGAAGTCTATATCTCCTAGGGCAAATGCATACTTCTGTACACCTGCTTTGGATGGTTAAAACATTCATGGCATGTTGAGCTGAGCACAGGCCCCAGGGATACCCCAAATGCCACTCCACTTTCAATGGATTAAGGCACAGAATAGCTGTATTCCCTCTAAGGATATGCATTCATGTCATCCTCACACCAGCTCCGGCTAATTATTACGAATCCAATGGTACATGGGTTTCCTGGCTCATAATCAGGGCTTTTCCCTTCTATAACTAGCTGCTGTGGTAGTGTCTTTGAAAGATGAAACTATGGATGGATTGTGTGGTTATGAAAAATGAATGACTTCTTTCTACAAAATTATGTTTATCAAAATAAAATTAAAGACGTAGTACAGGAGTACTGAAAGACGCAATACAGGACTATTGGCATTTATTTATGAATAATACATTCCTACCAGTGTTATCCTTAGATTGCCAGTCAGGGGAAGAGCATAAGTTTTTCTGTGTCTGAAGGAAACAACATTTTATTGCAAAAGGAGTTTTCTGGGGCCATAAAAAACACTTTTTATTATATTATAAATTCCAAATGACCAAGAGGGAACCATGTACACTGAGTTTAAGGAGCAATTTCCTTATCTAGAAATGTGCAATAATTTCTGGTTTCATAAGGCAAGACATGATTAGACAGTACAACTTGCTGCTTAATTAAATAATGTAGAAATAATTTAAATGAGATCAAATGGATAATGAAGAATTACTATATTTTGTTTTACAAGAAATTTATTGAAGCCAAAGGTTTTAATTAATTTTATTTAAAATAGTGGTATATGTTCTGTGCACTGCTTTTTTTTTAGTTAGCAGTTTAATTTTGCTTGGAAGAACCTGTATTTAATTTCACTTGTATATAATAAAAAGCATTTTAATAAAATTGATAATCTCTGCTGCTTTAATATTTTATATATATATATATATATATATATATATATATATATATATATATATATATATATATAAAATTTAATATTTGTTAACTGGGAAATGCATGTCTTTGGAATGCGGGAAGAAACTAGAGCACTTGGAGGAAATCCATGTGAATGCAGGTAGGTCATGCAGATACCACACAGAAGGCACCCCAGCTGAAAATCAAACTGGAGAACTTCTGCTGTGAGGTAACAATGCTCACCGCTGCACCACTGCTGTTAGCACACAACACACACACGTGTGTGTAAGTTCATAGGATAGTAGGAGTCTACTAGGCCATTTCACAAAGACCTTTATAAACCTAGCTGTGCAACCCAAAAGAATCCCACAAGTTTTTAAATCTTAGATGTTTATAGCAGGAGTGTATGTTAGTTGGGGCATGATTTACTGACTACCTCCATCCATTAGAGACATGGTCAAAAGACTGGGGTGAATTTCCAATTTCAAATTCACTGTTCCAAGTCACGCTTGAATGAGGTTAGGGAGGGACTCTGTTTCACATGGATGAGGAGCCTGTTCAAGAGAACTGGAATTCTCTGAGATACATATCTATTTTTTAACATGCCTTATTTATGTCATAAGCAAAATTTTGGTCATTAAATCTAGTAGCTCTGATGCAGGTATGCAAAAGATTCATCAGTGTGGGATACAAGGATGCCTTGTATGCCGGTCATATGTTGACTCTCAGTCATCTGTAAGAATCACAGTATAGAGACAGGGCTTTGAGGCAAACCACATAGTGTTTATGGCCTCTATTCTTTTTTATGGAACCTTTGTGAATGTTCCTGTTGATGCATTTGTCTAGTCAGATACATATCAAAGGGTGCAATATACTGAATCAATAATGGGTCTGATTAGGGATGGATACAATGGCACAGTGATCTCCGTGTACCTAGATGCCATGCCCTTACTTATAAGTTGAGAGACACAAAATAATTTCCTTACTATCATGGACACAAGTTAATTGAAGATTAAATTATTATCTACATGTGTACCCAAAAATCCCTGACTACTGGGTCAATACTTAGGAGTGTTTTATTGATGATGTAGTTTCCCAGGGTGGCTAACTTTCCAAAAGGTTAGTACTGTTATGCATTTCTTGGCAGTGCGTTTTAAGCCATGGCTTTACTACCAGTTATTTGCCTATGTTATACGCTCTAGTAAGTTGTAAGGGTCTTGGAGGGATTCCATGACAGCTCCTAACTTGCAAGTATCTGCAAACTTGATCATTCAGAGCTCCTTGACATTCACCATGATTTCCTATAAGTAGATCCCAAAGAAGAGTAAGCCCAGCATGGAGCCCTGAGGAACTCCATTGGTGATTGATCTCTTTGTGTGGTGTGTCTCACCAGTCCTAACCTCCTTGTTCCTATCTGTCATACAGCTGGCTATTCAGCATCTTATAGAGGGGGTTTATGCCCCAACAGAAAAGTTTGTTTTTGTTGCCCAAGTGAAGTAATATGCCAATGCCTGTGCCAGGCTGAGGTGGGCATTATGCCTCCTTTTCATGCTAATCCATTCCATTGGTCGTCACAAAAGGAGATACTGCCAGCCCATCTAGCTGGAATTTTGTAAATAATTATATGTCTTTTGTGAATATTAACATGATTTACATAGAAGTGTAATAAAGTGAGATACTGCCATCACAGCTGCCTGGAATTTTGTAAATGGTTATGTGTTATTTGTGAATGTTATCATGCTTTATTTAAGATGCTTGTGTTACAAATGTATTAGAACTGTAATGTTATGTGTATATCAAACTGATGGTACAGAAGCGTGTGTTGAAAAGGATTGTAAAGTACGGAGCTTTAAAATGTATCCACAGTGTACCCTGCTGGATTAGAACAGAAATGTATATACACTATTGTAACTGTTTAGATGTATATATTTTAACAATGGAAACTGGAACACAGGATGTTAATTTCAGAAAAATAGCTGAAAATCTAAATTACTTGACTATGTAATAAAAGGATGTTATCTTCCAGTTTCAGTGTAGTAACAGACACAATGTCTAGAACTAGAAGTTTTTTTATATTGTCTTGGAAGTGTTTATTGTTTTATGACTTCCAGGATCTGCCTTAGATCTAAGAAAAGCCCTCATTTATGTATTTTTACAGGTAGATGCTAAATGCTACCAGCTAGCATCAATGGCTGTTTTGAGCCTGGGAACTGAAGTCAGATGACAAGAAATTATGTCATTCTGCAAGTATCCCAGCAGTAATATTTGGGATATTAATTTGGGAAGTCTCTGAGAGAGAAATAGCATTTTATATTTTGTCTTTGACCTGACAAGAACATCCGCTCACCATATCTGCCTGGTTGTTCTGTAAGTAAGTCTAAAGAACAGTAGAATTCTTTTAGACATAGTCAGGAATATAGCAAAGCTTAAATTAGATGTTTTTCTTTATTTATTTGAGACTGTCCTGCAATGCTGTTTTAAGTATTTCCTGTGATTTTGAACTCTGATATAACTGTGATTATACACTGAGTATGACTGCGGTGGTGGTGCTGCGGTAGCATTGTCGCCTCACAGTAAGACGTTGTCCTGTTTGATTCTCAGCTAAAGCATCTTCTGTGTGGTGACATGCGTGAATGGGCGTACCTTCGTTGAAGGTTGTGCATCAGAGCTGGCAACTCAGCATGTAAAAATCTACAGCCAGTCATTAGCGGACCGGAGTTCCGCTGTGGCGACCCCTAACCGGGAAAAGCCGAAAGACACAACAACATATACTGAGTATGTTTCTTTTCTTTTATTAATTATAATTAAACATATTTAAACCTTTTATTGTGGCTGCTATTTTTGAGACATATCTAAGTTCTGAAAGTACTTGCTTATTTACTTGGTGACACTAATAGTCTTGTTCCTGGTCAAATTACCATTTGTATTAAAAGTAACATTGCACAGTAAGATTGGACAGCCTTTGTTAAGGGCCTTAAAGTAGCTGATATGGATGTGGCTGGTGGCAGTCCTAAATACATTATAGTCTGGGCAAAAGGGGGCATAGCTAATAAACCTGTGCTAGCCTTTCCCCAGGTGTGTGTGTGTGTGTGTGTGTGTGTGTGTGTGTGTGTGTGTGTGTGTAAATCAAACCTCAAAGAGTCTGCGTGTCAGCTACCTGAGCAGGGGCATGAAGCACTGGTTGGACAGAAGGGGTGCTGGAGGCCTTGGCTTGGCCACTCAGCTGAGATCACAACTCTATAGTTGTGTCATTGGGGAGTTCTTATTGGGGATCTAGAGAAAGAGGAAGAAACCATCCCAGGAATGACAGTGGTCTCTGTGTGCTCTTAAGTAAAATTGCACTTGATGCAGAGAGCTGCATCTGGAAATACTGCATATGTATCTGTCATTCTCCCAGTGTACGTCCCCCACTGATAACAGTGGTAAGGACAGAGGCTCCTTGATTACTGGTCCACTAGTGGGTCGATACAAATATACATATATATATCCATATATATCTATTTATATATATATATATATATATATATATATATATATATATATATATTTATATATTTTTTTTTATATATATATGTGTGAGTGTAGGCAATTTTCTTTCCAAAATATGCACAAAGAAAGGCAACAAATAATTCAAGATATTAACAGGAGTGTAGAACTGGAGAAGAGAAAACAAGTCCACAGATATACTCTGTGCATGTATGTATCACTCAAGAAGTAAACTGGTCAATGAAAAAAAAACAAGTGAAATGTAAAGCCTGGGTATTTTATATACTGACAAAATAAGCCTAATGTTACACAACAGTGAAAAAGAAAAAGAAAGAAAAAAACCCAAAAAGAATAATACTGAGAGAAGAAAATGATTTCCTCTTTTGATATTAAAACTAACCTAATCCGCCCCCATAATGTAACACTAGCCTCAAATTTGTCTGAATAGCGGCAGTATTATAGGAAGATTTTAATGAAGTTAAATTGTAGGGTTAGTGTTTGGGGAAGGGGCAGCATTAAGGTTAAGGTTAGCACCCATTACTAAAGACACCCCCTGCACCACCTTCGTAATTAGTGCTAATTTTAGCCCTAATGCTGCCCCTTCCTCCAACCCTAACCCTACACCTTAATGTTAGTAAATCCTTCCCATAACACTGTCACTACAAAAGACAGACTCAGACATACAAATCTTCAGCAACACATACAAACAACACTACATTTATCCTCTAAACTACATATTCTCCCCTCCCCCTTCCCTGTTTATTACCTTAAGACAATCCCAAAGTTAATAAATATTACCTGTGGCAGGCACCATTTTTACAACTACAATCCACTCTGCTACAGGCCCCATGAAGGAGCTCAGTGTCTCTCCAGTAAGTGTTTTACAACTGTAAATGCCTATTTATGTTGAATTGTGTTAGACATTTTACAACTGCATACGTTTATGTTGAATTGTGTTAGACATCTAATATGATTTATGCTTTATTATTGGAAGTGACTATGCCATGCCAGCATTTTGTCTGCACCAAGTTGCTTTTAGTATACTAGTATGGTCTGTTTGCATAGCTGCACCTTGTTCACTAATGTTATTCATGTAATTGTGTTGTGTGTAGACAGCTCATACTGGTGTCTAAATTATTTCTATATAATTGTGCTGTTACTGGTGGATAGAATCATATTAGATATCCTCGACAGAGTGCTACTCGCTATATTTTTATCTGTGACTGCATAACTGTCTTAAGGTTTTTATAAAACTGACGTGTTTCCAATTGGCTCAGTATCTGCATATACTAGTTGTTGGTTCAAGACATTTTCCTGCATATACAGTAGCTATTTGCTCAGTTTGTTTTTTGTAATCTTTCTAATATATATTTACCATCTCAAAGTGCTTACTCTCTGTGCTCTTTTTTTCTAGACCTAACACCACTCTTAAGTATTCAACTGTGGTACCACCTTTGTCATTCTTATAAGAAAAGCACAGTCTGGGTCTGAACTGTCTGCAAACAGCTAAAGTTAACTTTGTGTATGTGTCTACCTGTTTGAGCCAATATTCATTTTCCCCTGGAGAGCACCCTGCTTTGGCTTGTAAGCAGCCGCCCCCACACACACACACTCATCTTCCACTTTCTCTTATTCCCTTCTATTAGCAAATAGTATCCATAACTGATCAATACTGTGTGTTTGTTAATTTAAACTGAGACCACAGTAGCCTACTGATACAAGGTTATCCTGTTTTTCCACCTGGCAAATGGTTAAGAAATTACTTACAGTTTCAGAGCAGTCCTTGGTCAATTGTGATTGTTTCTTAAACACAAACTTGTCTTTGCTTTGGCTCATTAGCAGCAATACAAAGAACTGCCTGCTCACACCCTTGTTCTCCCCTCCCCTTCCCTGTTTATTACCTTAAGGCAATCCCAAAGTTAATAAATATTACCTGTGGCAGGCACCATTTTTACAACTACAACCACCCTTGTCACTATCATATGTTCATTTATCAGTTAATTCTGTTACCTGATTGTTTCCAGCCCCCTCATAAGAGCAACTAACAGGGTCTCTACCCGCTTCGCTCCCCACCCTGCCCCCTATTCCCTCCCACCCCCAGTGGTCCCACCTTTACTACACTCACAAACCCTGCCATCTTTCCAGTAGCCAACCACAGCACTAACCCAACACTACCTCCTCCATCTTCCCACTACTATCACACCTCCTCAACTAACATGTACAAGCATACCTTACCTATGCTCACAGCATGCACTCTCCTTGCATATCTTACATCCTACCAAAGCTCCATCATTCCCCCACTCAACCACTACCACTGTACTACTACACACACCACCACTCATGTCTCACCCTCACTCAGCTCCCTCCTCACCACCTCAACAAACATCCCTATCCACCCCCACATATTCTACCAACTATATTACTCAAGCATAAAGCATCCCTACAACTTTACACAGTAACCCTCCCACCATACCTATTACCCAAAGAGCACAATCATAAAGTTTCCCTTATAAACAAACACATTCAAAAACTGAGAAAACTAATAACCTCATGCATATCTAAAATAGCCCTAAGTGGAGATATCCACCCCAACCCTGGCCCTACCATCTCCAACCCCAATCCTCATAATCAGACTAGAAACCACAACTTCTCCCATATTACAGCCAATAGAAAGCCAAGTGACTTCCTTCTACTAAGCCTAAATATTAGAAATATATCCACCAAAGTCCATGAACTCCATGCCACCATAGACTTGTACTCCCCAGATACAGTCATCCTGACAGAAACCTGGCTAAAACCTCACATTACCAGTGAGCAAATACTCCCCACAGGTTATGGCATACTAAGAGTAGACCGGCTAAACAAGAAAGGAGGCGGTGTAGCTATAATATTTAAACAGCATCTAAACATCCAGATCTTAAAATCATCAGCTCCACAAATAGACAATGAAGAAATAATATATACCAACCTCAAAATAAACCAAAACAAAACCATCAACATAATTGAATGCTACTTCCCACCTGGCCAAAACATCCCTCCACTAGAAAACCTCCTCAGCTGGTCTACCCACCATCTCCCCCAAGAAACTATTATCTTAGGTGATTTCAATATTGACTGGCAATCCTGTTCTAGCAACAATCCAACCCATCATATAAACCTTCATGGCTTCACCCAAGTAGTCCAGTCGCCAACCAGGATAAATAAAAACTCCAGCAAGCACACTACCCTGGACTGGATACTAGTCAGTAAGAGCCCCCAGTCATATATAACAGGCTGCTTTTCAGATAGCCCCAGTGATCACTCCCCAACATTCCTACTCAAAAAATACCTATACCAAGCTAAACCTGTCATCTATCATCAAATATGTAAAACACTAAACTTTAACCCACTCACATTCATCTCATCCCTCAAAGAATGTAACTGGCATCCTCTAAAGTACCTCAGCCTTGATGACGCAGTTGAATTTTTTAATACTACCTTCCTGAGCATCCTTAATTACCATGCCCCCATAAGACTTTCCAGAATCAAAGCACAACCCTTCCCATGGCTACAGAAAGCCACTAAGTCAGAAATGAAAAACAGGGATAAAGCCTGGGAGTACTGGCACAAAACCATAACCCCCTTAACTAGACAGAAATTCCTAGAACTACGCAAGAGAGTCAAAAAGCTAATAAAACAGGACAAATTCCAATACTACCAGTCTGCCCTAGACTCCTCTCAACACAGCCCCAAACAATTCTGGTCCTCCATAAACTCCATCCTCCACCCAGGTAAAGTCAGTACCCCTCCTCCTAACATCCCTTACTCCTCAGAAAATATTGCTACCTCATTCAACACACACTTCACACAAACCATACTATCACTAGCTAAACAAAACAACCCCCCTCCCCTCCAACCCACACCTTCAACTAGTAATCTCCCCACTGCCTTCTCTTTTTCTCCTGTACCTACCTCCAACATAAAAAAACTCTTAACTAAACTTAAGCCCACCAGATTAGCAGCAGACAACCTCCCAAGTGAATACCTACAAATCGCAGCTGATGCTCTGGCCTACCCAGTATTCATCTTGATTAACCGATCTCTGTCAGAAAGTTACGTTCCCACACTGTGGAAAGTATCACATATAATTCCCCTCCACAAAGGCGGACCCTCCACAGAACTAAACAATTACCGCCCAATAGCTATTCTCTCTCCACTCTCCAAAATACTAGAGAGATGCATACACTCTCAGGTCTCAGACTACCTCCTTACTAACAACCTCCTTTCCAATACTCAGCATGCTTTCCGACCAAACCATAGCACCACCACTGCCTTACTCTCCTTTACTAACACTATCCCTCAGCATAAAA
Source organism: Protopterus annectens (assembly GCF_019279795.1). Classification (NCBI taxonomy): domain Eukaryota; kingdom Metazoa; phylum Chordata; order Ceratodontiformes; family Protopteridae; genus Protopterus; species Protopterus annectens. Next base: position 446,678,227 of record NC_056749.1, on the reverse strand, counting down.
ACAATGGCTATCTCTCCTCTGCTACTTTTCTAGACCTATCTAAAGCATTTGACATGGTCGCATACAAACAACAAACAACTTATCTCTGTCCTCAATAACTTATCCTTCTCACAATCCATTGTATGGCAGAATGACATATCTCACCAACTACCTGTCTCCATAGAGGTTCCCCAAGGATCCATCCTTGGACCCCTACTCTTCTCTGTTTTCACCAATAATCTAGCCTCTGCCACCAAACATGGCACACTCATACAATAAGCAGATGACTCAACCATCATCTGCTCAGCCCAGTCCCTACCCAAACTGCAAAAAGTCACACAGGAAGCCTTTTCCTCTGTTGAAACTTGGTTATCCGATGCCCAATTAATACTCAACCCAAACTAAACTAAACTGCTCATCTTCCAACCCACCAAACATACTCAAAACAACTCTCACTTTAACATCACAGCAAAAGACAACACCACTATATACCCAACTGAACACACCAAATTGCTAGGAGTGGAAATAGACAATAAACTAAAATTTGACATTCACATATCCTTGACCATAAAAAAGTCCACAATAAACTAGGAGTGCTATACAGAAATAAGCAACTTCTCACCAAAGCTGCAAAGATTACAATAGCAAATTCCCACCTTATCTCCACCCTACTTTATGCCTGTCCAATATATACCAACCTAAGGCAATGCGATTTAAACAAGCTAGAGATCTGCTACAACAAAATCGCCAAATTCGCCACAGGGGCATCCTACCGTAGTCACCACTGTCTCTCACTTGCTGAACTGGGCTGGCTTGAACTCCCTCACCTCCTTCAATGGTATCAACTCTCACTTGCCCACAAACTAGTAAATCATCCACTAAATGTCCCATCCCTCCAGAATCTACTCCAACCCTATCGCACCACCAGACCACTAAGATCCAGCAACAAAAATCACTTGCAGATCACTAAAGCCAATAACTCCTCTGGTGAAGCACTATTCTCTTGCACCATAGCCAAATTATGGAACTGCCTTCCAACCACAATTACCTCCATACCATCATGCACCCACTTCAAAACTTTACTAAAAGCGCACCTAAAAACATGCTGGCTATGCCCTTGCAACTCCCACTCTAATATCACCCTCCCCATCCAACCACTACCTTTATTTCCACTCCACTAACTACCTTGATTATAGCAAGCTCAGATGCTCATAAGCCAGTACTTATTATACAGCAGGAACTTCTTCTTGTAACATTTGTTAATGTCTGTTATGTACTTCACAGATAAAGATTCTAGTTGTCTACTGATGTACTATGTTCTTCATCTGTAAATATGTTGTAAGTAATTGCTATATAAATTGTTAATCGCTATGTAATCCAATGTAACTGTCTGTTTATTTTAACTGTGGAGCTTTTCTCCCGGGGCCTCCGCTGAAAATGGCCCTACGTCCAGTCGGACACTGCCGGTCAACAAATATAAATAAAATAAAATAATAATAAATAAAACAAATATATATATAATATATATATATATATATATATATATATATATATATATATATATATATATATATATATATATATATATATATATATATATATACACATACAGATATAGATAGATATAAATACACATAGACACACACACACACACACACACACACACACATTGTTTATTTAGCAACATGTGTAGCATGTGAAACAGTTTTTATCTGGGTAAAACCAGTAGAATGTTATATGAGAGAAATTGTGAGCATAAGTATGCCATAAAAAAGGCTGATATGGCTAATGCTCTTGCCAAACGTGTTAGAGTCAGGCTCCTTACATAATTTTAAGTGTAAAGTTGCAGAAATAGTATATAAAGGAACACGAAGTGGTGATTTTATTAATTTTACGGAAGCAAGTGAATTGAGTTGGATTCTCAAGTTCTGTGCTTATAGAAAACCAGGGTTAAATGATAAAGCCTGTCTTGAAATCTAGAGATTTGCATAGATGACTGTTTAAATGCTTTGATTGGCTGTATAACTATTTAAATGTACTGTTTCATGGTTCTGTTTCATCAGTCTGAAGAACTTTTTGTTTGAAAGCACTTACTGTTTATTAAATTAGTTCTGTGTTACTACCTTGGTTCTGGAACTTCTTTGTTTTATTTTTCTTATTTACAGAGTTTCTTTGAAAGAAGTATCCAGCGTTTGCCAGTTGGAGGTGTTTTTTTCTTTCTGATATATATATATATATATATATATATATATATATATATATATATATATATAGATATATATATATATATATATATATATATATATATATATATATATATATATATACACACATACATACATATATATATAGTTCTACTTCTACGAAAACACATTTTATCAAAGAGCAGAAGTACAAACCCATTTCAGCAAAAGTGCACATAATGGAAAGTGCACTTTCGTGAACAACGGTTCACCGAACCAGAAATAAACAACAAAAAACACTGCAAACATGCTTTTGCAGGGGGTACAGTAGGGATAAGGAATTATTCCAATATCACTACTGTAGTGTGATCTCGGAGTTAGTATATATATGTAGCGGTGGGGGGTGCGGGGATGCGAGGGGGCTTGCCCCCCTGCAAAAAGTGTGTTTGCAGTGTTTTTTGTTTTTTATTTCCAGTTTGGTGAACCAATGGAAAGTGCATTTTCAGTTAAGTGCACTTTTGCTGAAATGGGTTCGTACTTCTGCTGTTCAAAAATATGTGTTTTCATAGAGCAGAAGTAGACCTGTACTGTGTGTGTGTGTATGTATATATATATATATATATATATATATATATATATATATATATATATATATATATATGTGTGTGTGTATATAAAATACAAAAATGGCCATCACTCAAAATGTACCTTCTTTTTCCGGATTTGTGCACTTTTTTGAGTTTGATATGTATATGTATATGTATTTATATATAGTTATATGGGTGCAGTGTTTGGCTGAATGCATACATTAGCAAGTGGCTGTCTGGTTGCTCTTACTGAAAGAATGCCAGTAAGGCTGAGTTCTGTTATTTTCTAATGGCTATTATTCTGATCTCATGTTTAAGTCCATGCTATTGTTATTCTTTTTCTTGTTGTTGGGTTTAGTGTGATTTAAGTAGTGTAGAGTTGGGGTGCATTTTACCTAGGGTGAAATGCTTTTTTTTTTTTACCTGGGTATTTCTGTTTTGGGAATCTTTGCTAGAGCTGCTCTCTTTTTGCGCTGGAAATAGTTGAAATTTTTAGGACAATTCCCCACTCCTTGAGTCTGTGCAAACATGAAATTGGTATATTTATGTCTAGGTAGAAGTGGGGATTGTTTCCCACATGAGGGGTGTAGGGGCTTCAGCTCTAAAGAAAAATTATTTTTGTTATACTTTTGTTTTCAGTTTTATTTGTTTTCTATTTTCTCAGTTTTTCATTTGTAGTTTCAGTGTTCTGTATATTTGATAACAGAATCACACACACACACACACACACACATATATATATATATATATATATATATATATATATATATATATATGTTGTCCAGTGCAGAAACATTGATGTGCAAAACTTCATTTTCATATTTTGCATGCAGAAATCTACCTGAAAAGTACCAAAAGAAACTGATCACAAAAGGAAAGCAAACATTTTTGTTTTGCAATCAAAAAAAAAAATAGCATGACAGACAGTCTTAGCTTGCCTGAAAAGTGATACTGGTCTGGAGAGGGATTTTGGTAAGGTAATATGTTGGGCTGGGTTTAGAGCAGGGGCAGGACAAAGGTTAATGTTAGCATACAGAAGGGTAGACAGGTTGAAGAAGGCCTGACAACAAAGAAACTGTTCAGCTAAAAATACTAACGTTTTACTTTGTCAAGCAGGTAAGCATTCAGCAAAGTACAATGTAACCACACACACACACACACACACACACACACACACACACACACACATGTGTGCGTGTGTGTGCACATGTGCACGCGTGTATATGTATACATGTATGTATGTCACAACTTTTATTAATAGAGTATTGTGTGGTCTCACACCTTTTATTTGTTTCTATGTTAAATTCTATACTATACAACTGCAGGAACATGAATGACAAATGATGATATTTCTCTACTCTGAATGATCAGTAAACATATTTTGACTTTGCTTTTGGCCAACATTTTTTTAATGAATTTCACTAATGTGAATTAAAATATTCCATTACTTGCTCATCAAACATGCTTTCTAAAATGTTTACATACATTTTTTCTATAACATATTATAAGATATCATCAGCAAAAAATACTACAAAATTTACTTATTTTTAAATGCAATACTACAGTTTCATTTTCAGCTGTAATTATACAACATAATGCTTACTTTATACACTTATTGACATATCAATATTCAACCATTTATGTTCTAGATTAATTATCTTAAGAAATAAGCAGGGTAAGTTGGTAACAATTGAAACAGGCAAAAATAACTGCTTATTTGTGCCTGTCATTCAATATAATAATTAGATTTTGTTTTCTACCACTTAGAAACATCATGTAAATAAGCACTATCCGTTTTTGTTTGAAAAGAGCTTTAATCTGAATTAAAGTTGCCATCTGCTGTCATTATGTATCACTCAGTAGCTAATTTAATGTATGTAATAGTAATTACTCTTCTTTCTTTTCTTCTGTTCTGAGACATACCTATACTTTTTCAGACCGTATTATTATTTATTAACTACAACAAAATATGTTGATGATCTGCTACTGGAATTTTCTTAATGTTCTTTTAGGTCATGATTTCCTCAGACACAGTTGTTTTGTATTTTACCCGACTGTGAAAAATGTTATTCTCACTGCATCTTAAAATGTTCCTGCAGTATAGTGTTCTGCTATAAGCACTTTAGTCCCAAGTGCTCATACCCCATTATATTGAAGACAGGGACTCAAGCATCTTGTAGCTCAGGTAGGATGCTGCTCATGCTCAAACTCAAATATAAGTTTAGGAAGGAGCCCTGCTTGCACTTGAAGTCGAATATGATTTGGGGCAAGTTTTGGGGTTAAGAAGTATTAGGAGAATTTTGATTTAGGGATGGGGCTTGGAGTTTTAAGTTTAAGGTATTAGAAGGGAATTTTAGGGTTAGGGATGAACAGAAATTTAGGGTTAGGGAAAGAGTTCAAGTTTTAGGCCTAGGCAGTGATTGGGGTCTTTAGGGTTTAGGAGGAAGGAGTGGAGCTTTAGGATTAGAGAACAAGGAGTTGGGTTAGGATCTGGGTGGGAAATTTAGGTTTAGGGTTTAGGTTGTGGTAGGGCTATAAAGTGAATAAAAAAGAGTGTTGAGAGGTTTCTGCAGGCATGGGACAGTGGACTAAAGGGAGTTCCAGCACTTCCTTTTTCGAGCAGGTGGCTATGAGCAGGTGGGTTGTGAGCTACTAGCATGCAAACCCCTATAGCTGACCTGCAGTAAAGACAATGCAGATGTGCTTTTAATCTAGGCTTTAAAATATAGCTATGCTATCCATAGACATGAAACTATTCTTTGATTTTTTTGTTTTATTATTTTCTGATACAGTTATTTACTGTTGTTCTTTCACTGCAGTTGACCATCAGCTGCCACCAGCTCTTCTCTTTATTCTCTGGGTCTACTTGATCTGCCTTAGTCTCTCCTAGTCACAGCCAAAACAGTATCCAGGGTTACTGAAGTGATCATTCTGTTGATCCTCCTATCCACTGTACACCTACTTCCCCTGTACAGACCAACTCACTATTTCACTCCAGCTTTTTTTATATCAGCATTTAATGTGGCAGGGAGAATCCTACCAATGGGCCATTGATAATGTTTTACGCAAATTAATGTTTGGGCAATTTAGCTAACTGTGTGCAGAATGAATTTTGACATCCCTAAGGAGGGTTGTGATTAGAGATATTGGTTTAACAACCCAATGTTAAGTACAATAACATTGGGATTGCATTAATATAATGCAACATAACATAGCATATTACATCATAAAGGAAGGATTATGACTGTCTCAGATCATATCTGAATTGTTATATTTTTAAAAAATGGATGTCAAGAAAGTTACCTCAAGATCAAAACCATACAGGTAAATTTTGACATTTTTTGAGTGCACATAACTAGTAGCTTATAATCAAAGAATCCCAGTCATAATTCTTTGTACAGCCTGGTGTTTCTTGCAGAAAACAAGATGCAGAACAAAAAAAAAGATAGGCCTGCAAAGTAGTTTACATATTTTAAAGCCATTGTACATGTAGCACTGCTATAAGAACAGTGGGTAGAAGAGGTATACCTCTGATGGACTAATAGCTTTAAAGTGTTGGACACTTCATTCTGCCATATTATTTTTCCCTGAGAAAGTGCAACACATGTTAACAGCTTTCTGACACTGTTCTATGAAGATTGCTGTGAGTGTCCTAGCCCAATAATAGAGTATTACAGCTCTGAATGATGCAAAACAAGTTTATTTTATTTATTTACTTCTGCAAATTTTGGAGCATTATCAGTAAATTCAGTAAATTTCATACAGTACATCACATAAAACCACAAGATGGCATACAACCAGGAGAAGAAGCTGTTGTCTTCCCCCCTCAATCCCAGCACTGCAGGAGTATTAAGGGGACATAAAATCTCAGCATCCATTATTTCAATTGCTTATTTTGGAATATGGTTTGACATCACTGTCTTTTTTACCGTGGTTAAATGCGTGTGATCTGTTGGTCATATCCTCTCCCCTTGCTCAAACTTTCCTCAGTGTCTTATATAACCATATACTATCCAGCTCAGTATAGCTTTTATGTGAAGGCTTAGTACTTTACTATCATACCAATGGCATGAGACAAACACAGAGATGTACAGTTCCAAACAAAAGACAAATATACATTAAGAAAGCCTGAGTATTAATCTGTCACGTGCATTCTGAGTAAATTGCAATACAAATGAGTCAATGTACACAAACATCTGCAAATCATGAAATGCAGGGTTGGGTCTGATGAAAGATAGCAGATAGTACAAACTATCAAAAATCTATGGAATGTGGCATACTCTAGTATATTTGGAAAGTCTTTATAAAATACTAAGTTTGGAGTACCAAAAAGTCAAGTAAGAAATTATGCATTTGACCTTTTATCATAATGTTTGAGTCTAAAACTGGTCAAGCTGCTGTAGTTTCATTATATCAATGGTTGCTACAAAGACAACATTCTAAACTACATACATGTAGTCTTACAATATATCAAAGTCTGCAATGTACTTCTCACTTGATAACAAACTGCAGCATTATTTTAGTCTGATAGCAGAACTGAGGTAAGCAACCTAAGATAAAATCTGCATAGAATTCAAATGCTGGAACAAATGAATTCAATCAAAATTAATATAAAATTAGAGAGCAGTAACAGCAGCATTGCAAATGTGTCTTTACAATTTCACAATTTAACTCTGGTGTCCATGGATCAAGAAACAAAAAAACAATGATTTCTAACTGTATCAAAAATGTGAACCAGCACCAGAAAGCAGAATAGCATAGCATCCATAAAACAATAGTCACGCCCAAAGCAGAACTGAAAGTTGAAAGCTACTGAACAAGTTACAAAACTGCAAAATAGTAAAGGCACTGTAACAAGTCCATTCTCAGTTCCTCATGTAGTTACCCCCTGCAGTGTAACACAGTAATGTAGTAAAGGGGCTAGAATGAGCTGAAGTTCAAACCTTAACAGCAGCTTAATGTCCATCCAGCAGAGCCAATGGGACCAAACACAGTAGTAAAATGTTCAGATACAGACAGTAAATTTGAAAACAGTCATTACAATGGCAATGAATAAGACAAAGGTAACAACAATTAAGATTTATAAAAAAAATGTGAAGGAAAAATGACTATTCCAATCAATAGCTATTTGTGCATCAAATCTGTTCTATATATAGACTTTGCCTTCAGTCACAGAACCCTATTTCCTTACAAATTTCTAATATCTAGCAGACTGCTATCATTCTGAAAAGTTATTTATCAAGGAAGAAGCTGTCAAACACAAAACTACTCAAATAAGTAAATCCATTAAAAAACACTTGTATCCAGAAACACACATCCTCTGGAAAAAATGCTTTACAATGTGTACATTAAAAGAACAAACAGGACTCAGGATTGTAATAAAGAATAAACATACTTTACAGTAACAAAACAACATTATCTGATCAGGAACAGTGAAGGCTATCCAAATCAGTATACTACTACTACTACCACTACTAATAATAATAATAAAATCCTAATAAAAGTGAAAACATAAAACCTACAGACAGGAAATGTCACAGTACAGGAAAAAAAGGAAGTGCCATTCTTTACCAACTATAAATGCAAATATATTATGTCTGAGGCCACCCATAAGTGGAAGTCTTCCCCTCCTGCCAAGTATATACAGTCTTAGAGTTTGTGATTTATACTTGTACTGGGATAGAGACACAACTAAGTTTGTCTACTAAAAAATAATTTTTAGATGTGTCTGATAATTTCAACAACTGAACATTTCTGTTTTTTTTTTTTTTATCACATACAATGAACTGGATAGTACTTCTGTCTGCAAGTTGTCACATGCCTGCAACTTGGGACAAATTCATTTTCAAGTTAATCAAAATTAATTATGTTTTACTTTTTTTTTGGCTTCTAATAAGGTGTAACTGCATCACAAACTGCCAGTATTTTCTGGGAGGTTGCAGTACAGTGGGAAACTTCTCTTTCCATATTATTGTTTGATCTCAGAGTTGGTATATATATATATATATATATATATATATATATATATATATATATATATATATATATATATATATAACAGCAGGGGTTGCACACACCTCAGATTTATTTTACTTCGTTTTAGTGCAACCTCTCCATCAATAATTGAAACTTGAACAAAATTATTTTTGCACACCCACAAACAAGTTTCTCATAACTTTGAGTAAATATTGACTTTCCAACACTAGCTCTCATCTTCCCAAGCTATCGGGTACCTTGTCAGCACTTAGTTATATCTAATAAATTAAGAAGCCAAATTACTGTTTACCCTTAAAGTAAGACAGCCTTTAAATATACAACTGTTGTCCATAGCAATTAACTCTGAGCAGTCAAATCTTTTCAGTGGGAGATGACACACATACGAAATACATAGACCTTTTAACCATTAAATAAACCATCAGACACAAGCATTCAAAGCTGAGGAATAGCACTTTTTTCTTGAATAACTAAGATAAATATTTTCTTTACTATGTAAATAAGTAAACAGTAAAATGCTTTCTCAAGAATTAGAAAATGAAGCATTCTAAAATAACCAGTAAGGGCAAACAGAGACTGACATTTAAACCTGTAAATATTTATGTTGTACTTGTAGTGTTTTTGTGTTTTAAAGTCCAAACTGAGATTTTTCACAGTCTTTTAACAGTTAGTGTAGATGAACCCTGTTCTCGTGCAAACATTTCAGCAGTAACAACTGTAGCTGTAAATTTTAAATGAATAAGAGTAACAGATAATACCTTTATTTATAAATATAAACCAGAATGTCTTGTACTTTAGTTTGGATTTAGAAAATGCCCTTGCTGAATCCACAATTATGTGCCAAAAGGGAAATAGTATGATTCAACAAGCCAGACTCCAAATAAGGAAATCGTCATGTCACCTAACTCAGCAACCTGCAATATGCAGATTGCAACAGTGCAAATAGTCAAGAAGCCAGAATATGCATTCATTTTTAACTGGAATATATTTCCCAAATAATAAACCAAAGTTATATACCATTTTTACATATTTTGTTTTACATATTATACATCACTGATAAAGCCAAGTACAATACCATTTTTTTCAGTTCTGTTTTGATTCAGTACAGATCTAATATAAATATTTTCCAAAAGTATTAAAGTACCACTCAGTTTCCATGATATAAAAATGGAACAAATAAATGTGTTATACAAATTCAACCACTGCAGTTCTAATAAGAATAAAACAGATATTAATATAAGAACACTTCTCTGCAGCTGTTGTATATTGCCACCATTTCTGCAATGTATTGTTTTGCTCTCATGTGTTTACTTTGAGGCTATTCTATACTTCTAGCTTGCCAGAAAACCTGGAGGACTCAATAATGTTTTAAAATGAGAAGAAAAAATAACCCTCCCCCATATTATATATTAAAATTGTCAATGCAAACCAGGTCATGGAAGAGGACTATTTACTACACAGCAAAATGAAGCAGCTATCTACGCCCTTTAGAAGGGATTGTTGCTTATATAGAGTACGGAATTGTAAACCAGATTTATCCTTTCCCATAAATCCATACTTTTTACCCATTTTTTGTTGGAGACATTAAGCAATGGGCAGTTTGTGTCTGGTTGCATTAACTCTTTAGAGTGCTGTAGCATAAATATATCTGCTGAGCAGTGCATGCGCAATTCATGAACTTTATGGGAAAATTTTGTAGTTTAGATGCTTAGGTAGCAAAGCACATTTATTATATTATATTTTGAAAGCAAAGTTGGAAAAACCTTGTCTCTTCTATTCATTTACTGTTAGACTTCTGATTGAGATCCTACATTCTTGAGTTTTTCATACCTGGTAGTGTTTTTCTTTCATAAAAGTGAGTAACACTGTTTTTGATCAACAGTCTGTCTGACAAAGAAGTCAGGAAGTTACCACATCATCATATGTGCCTAAGAGAACTTAATCACAAAATACAAAAATTATAAATTCTCAAGAAAAACAAAAGACGATGTTGGAGGAATCTCAACCAAGCAGCTGTGTTTATGGCTAAGAAAGGATAAAGTCTCATCTGTATTAACAAAAAAGAAGTTTCCCAGAGAGAACACTATGATTTGTGTAAATATAAGAAAAGGTAGACTAAATTTTATATAATAAAGATTAATCAGATTTTATATAATAAAAAAATCATCAGTCTAAATACTGCTTTTAATAAAAGAAAAATAACTATCAGGAAGAGTCAATCGAGTATGACAGGAAGACCAGGTGGCAACAAATAACAATATAAGCTAATGCAAATTTTATCGAAGTAGTATGAACAATAATTTCCCTGGTACTTATTGCAAATGCAGCAAAATGAGGTACTGTTCAGTATTAAACAAAGAAAGAACATAACGATGGAAGTATTTAATTAAATAGACTCATCTGACTGTGCTGATGTTGCAACCTACCAGCTATTTAGCTACTCATGTGGGTACTGAAGGTCTGTAAAATGCACCAGGTTGATCTAGTAAGCAATTATTTGGGAGAGAGCTGCTTGTGTTAGAATAATTTATATGCTGCTTGGGGAGAAAATTGGAAAGATCAACTGATACTAAGAAAATAGTTTCACTAGAAAAAATAGTGGAGAACATAACACTTCTAATACACTGCAGGTAACTATAAAGAATAAAATGCCCTGGTGAACTTTGACACTCTTTCTTACACTTTGACTTGCATTTGACATTCATGTCAGAGTCAGTAATAGTGTTACTGTGACTTCACATCCATTAGAAGTGTAGATGCCTTATTTTGTGACAGTAACATTTTCTTGCATCTCATTAAATACAGCAATGACTCCCTAGTGTCACCATTATAAATAGCATTAAACTGGGCTTATTCCATGTTTGTGTTCCCTTTATTAAAATTAACCATAATTAAGAGCATAAAAAGTATATAAATGGGTCTAAAATCACTCTACTGTTTTATTGTTCTGTTATCTTATCTGCCCAGATTGGTTGCTAGATTTAACTACATTGTGGGTGACCTAATGGTTAAGGTGTTTGCTTTACAAACACAAGGTGTAGGGTTTGAGTCTCACAAGGGATAATTGGATAGGCTTAAAATAGCTCACAAGGGCAGTTAGCCTAGTACTAACCTATGAACCTTGTCTGTAAATTTCCTAAACTACCAATCTTTTTACTTATGGTTTCCTATGGATATTTTAACCATGCAAGTCATACTGTCACAAGTGTTAACCTTACAAAATGAAAATTCCCCATGTCTTTATCTTTTCCTAAGGTATCCCTAATCTAGCCAAAAAAACATTTTTGTTGCTCTAATCATTTTTGCCTCTGTAAACATCTGCCTTACTCCTTGTCTTTATTAGCTTCATACACTCTGTAATTATTTTACTGATGATTGATTTATGTGATGCTTAAAATGAACATTATTAATCTATATATTAATTTTCATATATCATAATAACCACATTTAATCATATCTATATTTATCTTTTCCACTTCTTTTATATCTTCAAACAATTTTTTTAATATAACTTTTCCTGTAATACTCATTTACATTTCAAAAATACATGTTCAGCAGTTCCCTCTCCCCCACAATATACACATATTCTTTCATTTTATGTGTTATATGGCATGTTTCCTTTCACTAGTAATTTATATATCAAGATTATCCCAAAAGGTCTCATGGTTTGGCGTTTTCCCATAGGGCTTGAGCACAATTCAGCTCTCTATTTAGGCCTTTTAAAGCTGCTTGATAAATATGGGCTCAAGCTGCTTGAGCTGCTAGTCAAGTACAACACAACAGACATTGAAGGATTATTTAAGGAACCTGGCACCCTGGATAAATCTATTAGGGACGACATAGAGTAGGATTCTATGAGATATGAACATCACAGAATATACACTAGTATAGACCAGCATATAAGGAAATTAAAGACCGGCAAACTAAACAAAATAGACCGAGATGTACATGACTATGCCAATGGTGTGGCCTATCCTAAACCTCCTGGTAGCTACAAAAAGTTTAAAGGTACTGTTGGGGAAACAAGAAATACTCCCCACATTCCTTCTAGTCCTTCAGGAAATGGTGAAATTTTGCCTGAAAGAAAAGACAGCATGGTTCTTAACTATGAGGAAGAGTACCCAGAGCCCAGGAGGAGTGAAAGGTTTAAAAACAGGACCTATTAAAGCAGCAGACAACAAGCCCAAGTGGGATTCCATGCTTTGGGGTTTCAAGGGGCTCGGCCGAAGAACAAGAACTGGAGAACATGAGTGCCCTTACAGGCTTTTCTAGTGATAATAAAAACGTATTGACTGTCTGCTTTTCTCTTTTTAAATATAATGAGGTTGAACAAAACAGAAACACCTGCACTGTGGTTTTAAATCATCAAAACTATTTTGCTGTTTATAATTACTCTAAATTGAACATAAATGAGATCATAACTGATTTGCTTTCTAAGGCTATGACCTTTGTGCCAACCAAAAAAAAAATAGTTTTATTGATACCATAATTTATTTTAAAATGTACTTAAGGAAACTAAATATGAATTTATTGTATGAGACTGAATCACACACAGATGCATATTTTAGGAACATCTTCAGAATTAGTTCTACATACATCCCCCCTTTACATCCTAAACTGGCTGTATAGAAACCTTTATAACCTAAACAAGAGTTACCACAAGGGAGCCCACACCCTGGTTAACATTAACCAGGATGAACGTAACAGCTTGTTCTTCTTGCAAACATAAAATGTGAGGGTTATGAAGCCGGATGGGGGGGGGGGGTGTTGCATTGATGGATGTCTCTACATACTCACATAAGATGTTAAAGATTTTGGAAAGGGAGAATTATAGAGAGGTCTCCCTTAATGAACTAAATAAAGCATACACGAATATTCATGAGCAATTAATGGATATCTTCTTGGAGAGAAGAACTGATATTTCTCTGTATAATTACTTAAATATTACCACTCCTAGGGTTCCAGTGTTTTTTGGTATCCTCAAAATCCACAAGGACCTCATGGATCCCCCATGAGACCCTTGGTGGATGGAAGGGACTCAATCAGTATTTCTTGTGCTCAGTATTTGGACCATGAGTTAAAAGGAATTTTACAAAAGGAATCCTCAATATGCAACAATTCCTGGACCTTCTTGGAACATGTTAATAGAATGGAGTACAATGAGAATGATACAGTGACAACTACTGATGTAAGGGATTTGTACACAGTCATCCCACAGTCCATTGGTCTAAAATGGGTTAGTGACCTACTATTAGAGTACAAAGTTAACCAGGAGAAAATCAACTTAATTTCAGAATTGTTAGAGATAGTCCTAACAACAACTATTTTTCATTTAATGATAAATATTATTTACAAACAACTGGAGTGGCCATGGGGTAAGCTTATGGGGGGGGGGGGGCATTTGCAAATATGGTCATGGCCCACTGGGAAAGAGTTTTTGTATTCCAGTCCCATTAATACCCTTACATCAAAATGTATCATAGGTACCAGGATGACATCAGCCTTATTTGGAAGGGTTCTTCTGAAATGTTAGATGATTTTTTACAATATCTTAACACTACAACCTCTTTTCTACAATTCATTTGGGTCATTAATTCAGATTACATGAACTATTTGGATGTTCATTTGTTTAAAGACAAGCCCAATGAAAGGTAGGCTACCAGAATATACAGAAAAGAAACATACTCAAACTCTTTTCTGCACTATACTAGTTGCCACCCGAAACATTAGAAGAGGTCAGTGGTTAAGGGGCAGCTTGTTCAAGCTGCCCGCATGATCTCAGGGGAGGAAGATTTTATATCAGAGTGTGCAAATTTGAAATCTATGTTTCTCATGAGAGCATACCCAGTAGATTTACTAAATGAACTTAGAAATGAGGTCACAGAAAAAAAGAAGAACAGCTCATTTTAAACTCATTGTAGGTGCCCATATTCCAGATAACAACCTGGCAGGTGGAGATATTAGAACATCACTTAAGCAAGAAATCCCTTTCCTTAAATCCTTGATTATCACATACAGTTTTTATTCTCCCAGTTTCAGATGGATCTTTAATAGGAATTGGGACATTTTAATGGACGACACAGGTATTAGATCTCATCTAGGTGTTAAACCTATCATTACATATAGGAAAGGGAAGAACTTAAAAGATCTCCTTAAAAATAGACAAGTTCAGAACATGACAGGCCATCCAGGTACTCACAAGTGTGGTTCATGTAATTGGTGCCACAAGCTTAAACCTGGAGCCATGTTTACTATAAATAACATTGAATACAACATCAAGGGAAGATATTATTGTTCTTTGAAGGCAGTGGTCTGTATTGCTTTATGTGACCATTGCTCTGTTTTCTATATAGGAAAAACAGAGAGAAAGTTTGCCAATAGGATTTACAAGCATGACTACGCCATCAGGAAGATCAGCTTAAATAATGCTCTAGCTAGGCACATTCATGAGAATACAGACTACAAGTTTAAGTTCATGGCCATAGACCATGTTGACATTAGTGATAAAAAACCTTTGGGAGCACAGTTAGAATTAAAGGAACTTAGATGGCAGATTTTGCTACATGCAGATAAATGGCCTGGCATTAATGACAGGACTTCTATCTCTCCTGTCTTAAAACTTAAGGCCCTGGAAAGAAAGAAAATTGCATGAAGCAAAGTAACATGCTTTTTGTTTGTTCCTGAGAGTAAGTTGCTAATAACACCTTCACAAACATTAAGTTTCAAAGTGTAAACACTTGAATTTTAGTCTGTCAAAACAACATTCTTATTTGACAAAGTTCTGGTTTAAACATAATGTTTTTAAATATTCTATTTTAACACACATTCAACAGTATGAATTGTGAGACTAAAAGGTTAATTTTTAAGTCAGGTTTGTGCTAGTTGTTTTCCTGTGCCCAATTAGATGCATCTGTGTATTATTTAAATGCTTGCCTTGTCCTACATCTTTGAAGAAGTTTACACTGTTTTAAATGAAAGCGCTTGCATCTTTTATATTTTTTTACATTAAAAATCTTTGTTTTACATCATCATGCTTTGGATTATGTGCTTGTTGGAGCCTGATCTGCCAGACTTTTCACATTTTGTGGTTTGCTTTTTGGTTCTACTATTTCCACTGTCCACAAAAGAACTTGACATTCCACTTTTTTGTTACACCATATTTTCTTATTTTATAGCATTATTGTTTCTTTCTTCAAGATGTGTTTGTGGTTTAATAAAATAATGATCTATCCTTATATTAATATAACACATTGTACTCTCTTTTTCTATTTCATCAATTTTTATTTTCACCATTGATATTTTTCTTGATACCATTTCATATCATCATTTATACATTCTTTTCTCATTTGCTTCTTTTTACCATGCCCCAAAATTTGTCAGACTACATTTACATTGTTTTGCAATTAATATTTAATTTTATAATTTATCTACTTTAACATTTTATAAACATTTAATGAAGCAGCATATATCACTAATGTAATTAACCCTAAACCTCTTTCCTCTTTATTTATGTACAAAATTCTTGTTTTACTGGATTTACTCTAGAACCCTATATGAATGAAAAAAATATCTGCAACAATTCATTTTCAAATACTGTTGGCAACATAAATAACTTTGCTAATTTTTCCTATTGAAAATGAATTTAGCAAATGAACCTTCTTCCTAAATGATAACCTATATGTTTTCCAAAAATAACAGGTTTCCTTTAATTGCACTATTATATTTTCTAATTGGATTCTACTTTCATTCATATTCCCAAATTTTATACATTTCACAGTGATTTAATTCATGGTAAAATACATTCTTCTATCTTAACTACATTGCCTAATCCTTCACTTTTCTCTTGGTTTAAAGTCATCCCTATTACTTCTAAACACTTATTTAAACAAAGTAGTATGTTTTAATCCATGTCTTGTTTATTGCAATGTCTATAATATCATCTGCATAAGTTAACAGCTGGATTTCTTAACCCTTCACACATCACATACCCTGCCTTCTGCATTTTACAACTTATTTCACAGACAATCAAATTCCTAATTAAAGCAAAAAATATACCACTCATCAGGTAACCCTGTCTTACTTCCTTCCTCATATATATCTCTATACTTAAACAATTATTTACTAGAATTTTTACTTTATTTATATAGGCAGACATACATAATTTCCTAATTTTCACCCTTATATTGTATTTTTCCATTATCATCCATAAGATTTCACAATCTATTGTATCAACTGCCTTGTTAAGATCCTGTACCATATGTTTAGCTTCTTTTCTTCTATTTATAGTATCATCCACAGTCTTTCTTACTATCATTAATAATTCCTGACATCCCTTCCCCTTTATGATATAAATGCTGTCCTCCATCATACCTTTCATCTTAGTTTTGCATCTTTTCTGTATTATTTTCATAAAACATCTTATATCATTATTATTCAGTACTATAGTCTCATTTTTTTAATAAAAGTGTATCTTCTTTCTTCCAAATACATTTGACTACTTCACTAAATAAATATGTATAAGCAAAACCTTCATTTAACCATTCATTCAAAATCTTTACAAAATATTCTTTTTTGTTATTCCATTTTTATACTTTTCATATCCTGTTCCATCTGGTCCTGAAGTTGAATCTATATTCACTTCTCCTAATACTTTATGTAACTCATATAATGTAATCTTCTCTTAAAATTATTTTATTTCCTTTCCCTAAAAACTTTTTTGTACCTTCCTTATTATTTTCCATTTCTTCTTTTTTTCTTTAAACATTTCTTTGACATATTCTACTACAAAATTCGTAATTTGTTTGTGAGTACCTTCTATTTCTCTTTTTGCATTATTCATTTTTCTGATTACATTATGAACTTCCTTTACTTTTCTGCTTTAATATGCCAATACTTCTTATCTTTTTCCTTGCAAACAATATCTTTACTTAAAAAATATATTTAATTTTCTCTTGAATTCTTCTACATAATTCTTTTTCTTAATCAAAAGACTGTATCATTATTTTCTAAAATGTTCAGTGCATCTCAATATATTCTCTTACACTTTTTGTCTACTTTTCTTACATCATACTGCCAGTGGAAAAACATTTGTTTTTATTTTATCATAAAAGTCATCCACCATTCAGATCCATTTTTATAAAATACTATCATTATAATATGCTCCCTCTTTTGCTGTATTATCAGTGTCTTTCCTTCTTCATCCCATGTTCTCTCATTTATCCTTTTATTTTTTTCATAGTTTTATGTAACCTTTGTTTTCTTTTATCTCTAGCCATTTTGCTAGATGATCAGAAATACCTGTTTCAATTGTTTCTTCTCCTATAATTAAACCTTCTGATACTATAATTTATTTCACTTCTATAAATAACCCTTCTGTAAGTCCATGATTTTTTATGCCAGAGTACAAATTTGACACATCTCTTAACATCTAACATCTTTCTTACATCATTTTCTTTCTTTTTACACTTGCCTCTTAAATTACAGTTAAAGTGCCCTTTCATTATAATAGTCATATTTATTATTACATAGTCTAAATTAGTGAAACTAATTTTATTTTTCTTTACAGGTAACATAAGCATATAATGCTATCATACTTCTCAACTGTACAGATTTTCGTAGACTGTCCAGATTTTTGCATCATATTTTTGGTCTGTTCCTTATAATTTTTTTGACAAATCATTGGCAAAGCATTCAGAATTGAAGTCAGAAAATAATGACAGGTATTTGAGTTTCAGACTATATACCCTTCAGAAAATGGATGCCAATGCAAAACCTGTTATTCTATCAACTTTATATGCTTGTAAAAATATTTAAAAATTGTTCCTATCTTTGGGCCTTTATAACCCCATTATTTATAGCTTTGTCCATATTTCTTGCTCTAATAAGTTGAGAGGTATGAATGCTATAATTCTGTATACTTGATCTTTCTATTTTAAATCCTCAAAATTCATCTTCCCATTCTCACTAAAGTTATATGTAGTATTTTTACTGTATTTATGCAAAATATACCAATTCAGAGCAGTGATCATTTTCCTAAATTCCAATTTTTTCTCCCTAATATTTTTTTTATGTTTTTAATCTTTCTTCATTTGTTAAAAATATTGTTTTATATCTACATCACATTTGTTGCACCATCCCAAAACCCTATCCTTCTCATTATATCTCAAAATATTGTTTTGTAACTACATCACATTTGTTGCACCATCCCAAAACCCTATCCTTCTCATTATATTCTTAACACTATTTACATAAGTAGAAAGTATTTTAATATTATCACTTTCTGTTTTCCTTACCTTTCTAGAAATTATGTTTTATTATTTTTTCTCATCCATTCCTTTCTTTTTTCTTTCATACTCATTCCCTTACATTTTCTTTTCCTGGTTTTAACCTGTTACCAGTGGAATTATTTTTTTATTTCACTATTCCCAATTTGTATCATTCTCATCACTTATTTCAGACCCTTCTTCTATTTCTTCCCTTTTATTAACTTCTTTGTCTTTTTTATCCAATTTATCTTCTACTTCCTAAATATGGCCTGCAACTTAAATAGGAAATGTTGGAGGGACAAAATCACCACTGATTCTAAAGACAACCACAAAACATTCTATAGCTATGTCAAGAATCTTAATGGCAACACTCAGATCTGCTCTGAGTTACAGCACAATGGCACTAAATATACAGAACCAACTGATATTGCCAACATCCTGGCAGATAGGTTCTGTGCTAACTTTACCCCCCATCACCCCCTAATGGGCCCATCTCTGTACCGGAAGAATGCAAAGTTCCTATAATCACGGTTGGACAGGTAAAAAACACACTGTCCAAAGCCAAGAGCACAGCATCAATGGGACCTGACAACATCCCAGGCTGCTTTCTACATGAAGTGCAGAATGAACTGTCACCCCACCTAAGCACCATGTTCAATGATAGCCTCACCTCAGGCTTTGTGCCTACTGAATTACACAAAGAGACAGTTATCCCACTATACAAAGGGGGAGCCATCATGGACCCCAGGAACTACTGCCCCATTACCTTAACGAGCCTGGTCTGCAAGGCCATAGAACATATAATCATGGAACTTATAAACAAAGACATTGGTAATCTCCAAACTCTGGACCCCACACAGTTTGGGTTTGTAAAAGGCAGATCGTGTCTCCTAAACCTGACAGACTTCTTTGAAGCAGTCACCAAAGCAGTAGACGAAGGTAAGGTGGTTCACACAGCCTATCTAGATCTCGCCAAGGCTGTTGACACCATCCCCCACTCTAGAATTATATATAAACTCACTAAACTAGGTATAAATCCCTATGTCACAAGATGGGTTGCCTACTTCAGAACCCACACTGTGAAAGTAGCAGACTCCAAATCCGACTTCAGACCAGTGACAAGTGGAGTACCACAGGGTTCAGTCCTGGGTCCTCTCCTGTTTGGTATCTACTTTTCTGAAGTACAGGCTAACACAGAAGGTCTTTGGCTAATGAAATTTGCAGATGACTGCAAACTAGGAGCCATAATCAAAACTCCTAACGATGTGGACAAAAGGGCCTCACTGAGACAGATGCCTGGTGTCAAAGCCATGGCCTCAAGCTCAATGCCAAAAAGTGCACTGTCATCCCCTTTGGTAAAAACTCTGTACCCATGAGCTACCACATCGGTGGTAGTCTACTTAACACCAAAAGTGTGATAAGAGACCTTGGCACACAGGTGGACAGTAGTCTCTCTCCTTTGCTAATCACATCACCATAGTAGTCAGGAAATCCTTCTATGTGGCACACCTCATCACAAAAGGTTTCTCATCCAGAAAAAAAGAGGTCATTGTGCCTCTCTACTTGTCACTCATTAGACCTATTATAGAGTACAATGCCCCTTTTGGTATGTACCTCACAAGACATCTACAACAACTGGAAAGGCCACAGAAATACCTCACAAAGAGGATTACTGGCTTCAAACAGATGCCCTACACAGACCGTCTCAAAAAACTCCAGCTTTACTCTGTTGCATATCACCTACTCAGAGGCGATCTCTGCCTAACATACAAAGCTTTGGCAAACCCAAAGCTGTTGGACATGCTCCACTTAAAGAAATCCCAATCCCTTCGAGCTACACGCTCTAGGGACCTAAACCTTGTCACCACAATAAACAGAACATGCTGGAGGAACAGATTCATGTCCCAGCGACTTCCCATACTCTGGAACAAACTACCTATCTATATCAAACAAAGCTCCTCATTAGCACTCTTCAACAAAAATCTTGATGATTGGATAGGAAATAGGGATTTCACCCCAGGGATCACCTCTGTGGCTTTGCTCGACGGGGGCACAGGGAAATAATTTTCTTGGGTGGCGAAAGCCAGAGTACCTTTTTGGCTAGGCTTATATAGGCCCTAGGGCCAATAGCCTAGTACCTATCTATGAACCTATGACAGATTTGTCTCTCAGCACTTGCTGCATATTCAGAATAGGCTGCCAATCCATGTGAAGCACAGCACCTCTATGACACTGTTCAAGAGGAACCTGGATGAGTGGACAGTGCACTGTAAATTCTTAAGGTGGATATCACCCACAGCCCTCCGGGACATGGGCAGTCATTACTAAATGCAATCCTGGGTACTGACTAGCATATCTATGAAATCCGCTAGGCTTGAAATAATCTCCAGGTCGATCACCTAGGAAACTCCTATGATACTTCCACAACTTCTAAAATTTTTTATATTAGTTTGTTTTTTCTCTTATTTCTTCAATTTCTTTATTATTAGTTCCACTTTTACAAACCATATATCAATACTCAATTTTGCTACATTTGTAACATTTAGATTCACGTTTTCTTGTATCATGACCCAGTTCCACACAAATATAAAATTTTTTTGTCACAGTTATTTACTAAATGTCTTTCTTCTTCACAAAAATGTTTGAGTTGCCCCAGTATTTAATTGGGTCTATATTATAAAGACTAATGCTCTTGTCAAACACCTAAACATCGACACCTAAACAGCGAAAGCTGAAAACCATGAAAGGCCACTTCCGTGAATTTTTTCACAGGGAAAAAATTCACGAGGCCGGCGGACATTAAAATAAACTTTCATCCCGAATCAAGTGGGATGCGACCTCAATTTGAGGGGCTGTGTCCCCCACCCCCTAACTAAATATACCAACTCTGAGATCGCTCTACATAGGGGAAAAGGGCAAATTTCCATTAATGGCCAAGCAAATGTTTTCCCTGTGAAAAAATTTGCAGAAGTGGCCATTCACTGTTTTCACCTTTTGCTGTTTATCTGTTGACGTTTAGGTGTTTGACAACCTGAACATTCATCTTTATAATATAGACCCTATTTTATCGCTCCCTTATTTCCTTCAACATTTATCGTACTTGGAATGTGCTCAATTTTATTTGTTTTCTATCTTTAACACAGTATTATAATCCCATTTGCCACTCCATAAACCTGTTTTATCATAAACTTTTGTAATGTCCAACACTTCTTTACATAAATGTTTAAATGTATTTTCAAAGTATCTCTTTCTACTTTTGTTCATAATTGCACATGAATCTTCTTTTTGGTCTCTCTGACAAATACTTTTGTTGTTACATATAAATTTTAAGGATTATAGTTCCTCTTTTTTTCATATTCCCTAAGAACATTTCAATTGCAAAAATAGTCTCAAATATAATGTCACAAAATATCTCTTTGTTTATAGAATAAAAGCTGTTACCTTTTGGGTTTTACATCCAAAGGAACCATAAAGTTGTCCCAAACTTCATACTTGTCCAATTCTTTTTCTTCTTTATTTTGAATCCTTGCTTCATACTTTTCTTTTGGAATGTCCTCCACCTTCTACTTTTCTGTTACTCCACTTGCACCGTCTTCCACTTTTTCTGCATATGATTTCTCACCTGTCAAGGTGGATTCTGCTTCTTTTTTTTGAATTTTATCCATAATGTCCTCCAAGTAGACATCTCCTTTATTCTGTGGCTCATTCTGCATCACCAGCTCCTTCAATAAATCCTCCTACTACTCACCCAACTGAAGGGTTGTAATCATACAAGCCTCTTTCTCTGCTTCAGCAAACCGATTTTGCTATAAAACTGCTTTCAAATCCTCCACATTCTCACAGCTATTCACCACAGCACTGACATTCAGCTCTGCCTTCCACCATCTTTACCTCATCAAACATCATCCTCCCAGCTGCCACTGTGTTAGGAATGGCCATGCACATTCCCTACAGAGTAGGAGTTTTTTATTTGTTAACACACACACACACACACACACACACACACACACATATATATATATATATATATATATATACATACATACATACATTATATATTATTTACATATTTACATTATTTACAAATATTTACATATTTCATAAATTTCCTTCACAATTCAAGTATTTTCCCCCACTCTTTTACCCATGACCAAAACCATATTTTATCCAATGTCTTTGCCAAAGTCCATTCCCCATTATATTTAATTTCATTCAATGTCTCATTCCATATTGTCCATGCAACATAAAAAATAATTCTGCCCATTTTCTTTACTACTTCTTCTCTTCACATTCCATAATAACCATATTCTATCATGTGCATGTTTAACTGTTCAGATTTTAAATACTTTTTAATCATATCATGTTTACATATTTCTATCAATAAATTCTTAATTCTATCACATTTTATAAGCACATGTTCTGAAGTTATTAATTTGCCACACTTTTTACAGTTTCTATTTTTTCTCTTATACTGCATATTTGCTTTTACAGGCATTAACTTATAGATAATCTCCATAAAAATCATTGCATTCCTTTTTAGAGTTTTCATATATCCTTACTATAGCTTTTTTCGTATACATTTCTAAATCTTTCCATGGATCAACAAAATGCAATGTTTTTCTTATATTACTATACCATTCCTTTCTGTTTTTTTTTATAACAGTCTTTTTTATTTTCCGTTAACACAATTTTATTCTGATATGTTTATATTTCTTCATTGTTAATACTTTTAACTCTCTTCTTTACTTCCATTCCTTCCCATACATCTTTATATTTGTAATACATTATCATTTCTATTGAATATTTTTCTTCCTTCATAATACTTCATAATAATTTGTATAAACTTAAAGATGCTGCTTGTATAATAACAATAAATAGACCTAAACCTCCACACTCTTCTTTCATATACAATGTTCATCTTTTAATCAGGTTCAAACTAGAACCCCAGATGAATGAAAATATTGACATCATTAATTCTTTTTCAGATTTTACTGGTATCATATAGACATTTGCTACATACGTTATTTTGCCTAATACCATACTATTTATTAAATATACTTTCTTTCTGTATGAAAACCTATATGTTTTCCAGAACATAAACATGTCTTTTACTTCTTTCATCACTGTTTCCCCACTTTTCCTGTATATATTCATTTTTCCCAAATTTTATTCCTAACATATCTATATATACCTGTCATTAAATTCAAAACCTCCTATTTCAACTTTAAAACCAAATCCTTTACTTTTTTCCTTGTTTATATCTAGTCCAATTCTTCCCAACATTACACCTAATTTTACATTTATTCTTTCCATCCATAATGTATTGGATCATAGGAAGTTACTAGTCCATGTTCCAACACGTCAGCACCCTATGCCACTGTCCAGCAGGGACATAAGTAGAATCCCAGGGGTGTATTTTCTGATCCCCATCCAGTTATCCAGGTTGCACTTAAACAGGTTTAATGAGGTACTCTGCTTTACATGGATAGAGACTCTATTCCACAACCGGGGAAGTCTTTGGGACACAAATCTGTCCCACCAACAAGTCCTTTTGATGTCACAGACCATGTTGAGGTCTTGCGTGTGGGTTACTTGATTAGAGCTTGACTTGCGGATATACAGCAGTCCCATCAGGGTGAAGTCTGAGATTGCTTTGTATGCCAGACAGAGGTCACCTCTGAGGAGTCTGTAGGAGACTGAGTAGAGGGACAGGGCTTTTAGCCTATCTGTGTAAGGTAGATGTTTGAGGCCCTGGATTCTCTGGGTGAGGAATCTCTGTGGTCTCTCCAGCTGCTGCATGTTGTTTGTGAGGTACATGCAGAAATGGGCATTGCATTCAATAATCAGTCTTATAAGGGAAGAATAATATTGTTTGTAATTATTAGTATATCATCTGTGTAAGTATGCATTACTGGCAGTTGCACTTCTTTAACCATTGTATACCCTCCATTTCTTGACATTTTGTTAATTTAAATCATTATTATATTCATAACCAATGAAAACATTATACTACTAGCTAGACACCCCATCTTATTCCACATTCTATTTTTATTTCTTCTCCTATCCATCCATTTACATTTAGTTTCACATAATTTTTTCATACAGTGATTTAATTACACTTTTCTCACTTATATTGCATGTTTGCAACATCCCCATAATGATTCATGCTGTATGTTATAAGTTTTTTTATATCTCCTATCAATACTTTTGTCTCCACTTTTTTATTGATAATGTCATCAGTTACCTCTCTTAGCCATAGTAATTTAGGATTACTCTTTCCTTTTCTCCCAAACATATTTTGATCAAATACTTTCTCTATTTTATCCACCATACTGTCCAATTTTCATAGAAATCTTTCATGCCTATATGCTGTTTCCAGAATGCAATACGTTTTTTTCTTTCTACTGAATCCAACTAATTTTTCTTTATTCTTTTTATAACAATTCCTATCTTAATATATTCTTAATTTTCATTCAGATCACTATTTGATCAGAAAATCCATTATTCTTAATTCTTTTTGTTTAACTTTTAAACTTTCTAACATTAAAAAATAATCTATTTCAGTTTTTATATTATTTCTCTTATACTTACAATGTTTATTTCCCATAACTTTAACTTACCACTCCTCATAATTTCTGTAACTATTTTAATATCACAATTATTCTTTTTTTCTCTTATATTACAATTAAAATCTCCTGCTATTATTATATTCATATTTACACATACATAGTTAAGTATACTTTTGAACATGGTTTCCCTTTCTTTTTTAGAAAAGTATGCATATAAAGCTATATATTTTATATACATACTTGTTCCATACTATGTCTAATATTGATATCCTACCCAATTTATCAATTGTAACATCAAATATTTTAATGTCTTCTTGACATAATACAGATACGGCTGAACATGTTTCTTTACCTATGTTCTAGAGATAAAATTCCCATTTTCAAAGTTTTTCTGTGTGTCTTCTTTCTTGTTAATAATCTTACATCCTCCAATAATACCACTTCAGCATCTATTCCAGCACACCACTGTAATATACTAATTCTTCTCTTAATGTTTTTCAAACTGTTCACATGTATAGCTAACATTCTCAGCTTTTAGCAAACAGTTATAGTAGCAATCCCATCCTTTATCATTTTTATTTTGTCTAAACATTGTTTTTAAATTTTCTTTTTCTTACCCTAACTCTTTTCCATACAGAATTATTTTTACTTTATACCATTCAGATTCTTCTTCACTAGTCTGATCTGTTTCTTTTTCTTTATCTTGTTCTTTACCTTTGTGCATGACCTTTACATTCATTTCCTTTTGTTGTAGTTGTTTTTGTATAACCATTTCTTCGATTTCTTCCTCCTGTGAACTTTTATTTTAATTTTCTTGTCTATCTATTTTATATTCTAGCCATGAATGTGCCACATTGCCACATTTCTTGCATTTGAAATCACATTTTTGCATTACGCCCTGTATCACCACACAAATAGCATTTTTTCTTATCAGATTCATTAATAAAACAATTTGATTGGATTTAGAAAATGCCCTTGCTGAATCCAGAGTTACATGCCAAAGGGGAAAAAGTAAGATTCAACAAGTCAAACTCCAAATAAGGAAATCACCATGTCACCTAACTCGGCAACCTGCAAGATGCAAACTGCAACAGTGCAAATAGTCAAGAAGCCAGGATATGCATTAATTTTTTAACTGGAATATATTTCCCAAATAATAAACCAGAGTTATATACCATTTTTACATATTTTGTTTTACATATTATACCTCACTGATAAAGGCAACTACAATGCCATTTCTTCAGTTCTGTCTTGATTCAGTACAGATTTAATATAATGTCTTAAGCATTTTTGTAAAACATAAATATTTTCCTAAAATATTAAAATACCATTCAGAGTTTCCACGATATTTATTTATTTATTTTATTTATTTAAATTTGTTGACTGGAGTGTCCGACTGGACGTAAGTCCATTTTCAGCGGAGGCCCGAGAAGAAAAGCTCCACAGTTAAAATAAACGGACAGTATTTACATTGGATTACATAGTGATTATCAATTTACATAGCAATTACTTACAACATATTTACAGATGAAGAACATAGTACATCAGTAGACAACTAGAATCTTTATCTGTGAAGTGAATACCAGACATTAACAAATGTTACAAGAAGAAGAAGTTCGTGCTGTATAATAAGTACTGGCTTATGAGCATCTGAGCTTGCTATAATCAAGGTAGTTAGTGGAGTGGAAAGAAAGGTAGTGGTTAGATGGGGTGGATGATATTAGAGTGGGAGTTGCAAGGGCATAGCCAGCATGTTTTTAGTTGTGCTTTTAGTAAAGTTTTGAAGTGGGTGCATGATGGTATGGAGGTAATTGTGGGTGGGAGTGAGTTCCATAATTTGGCTATGGTGCAAGAGAATAGTGCTTCACCAGTAGAGTTATT
Organism: Protopterus annectens; assembly: GCF_019279795.1. NCBI lineage: Eukaryota > Metazoa > Chordata > Ceratodontiformes > Protopteridae > Protopterus > Protopterus annectens. Next base: position 446,650,769 of record NC_056749.1, on the reverse strand, counting down.
GGCTTTAGTGATCTGCAAGTGATTTTTGGTGCTGGATCTTAGTGGTCTGGTGGTGCGATAGGGTTGGAGTAGATTCTGGAGGGATGGGACATTTAGTGGATGGTTTACTAGTTTGTGGGTGAGTGAGAGTTGATACCACTGAAGGAGGTGAGGGAGTTCAAGTCAGCCCAGTTCAGCAAGTGAGAGACAGTGGTGACTATGGTAGGATGCCCCTGTGGCGAATTTGGCGATTTTGTTGTAGCAGGTCTCTAGCTTGTTTAGATCACATTGCCTTAGGTTGGTATATATTGGAGATGCATAAAGTAGGGTGGAGATAAGGTGGGATTTTGCTATTGAAATCTTATAAATGTGGAAGAAATACATATGTGTGTTATACAAATTCAACCACTGTAGTTCTAATAAGAAAAAAAAAACAGATATTAATATATTCCTTTTCCGATCTTAATATAGTCTTCATTTTCTTGTGTTTTTATTCAAATCACTATATGATCAGAAAATCCATTATACTTAATTCTTTTTGTTTAACTTTTAAAATTTCTAACATTAAAAAATAATCAATTTCAATTTTTATATTATTTCTCTTATACTTCCAATGTTTATTTTCCCATAACTTTAACTTACCACTCCTTATAACATTTTTTCTTATCACATTCATTAATAAAACAATGATCTTTACCACAAAAATAACAAGTCTTTGGTTTCCCACTGTATCTCTCAAAACCCCTATTTCCAAGAACATTAATAAAACTTGGTATAAGTAACACATTATCATTTTCCATTTTTAAAATTACTCCACATTCCCATCCCCAGTCCAAAGTCCTCTTTCATCATAAACTTTCATAGTATCCAATACTTCCTTACGAATAGCTAATAAAGTCATTTTTAAATCTAGAGGTTTAACCTCAGTTGTAAATTGGACCAATATTATTTTTTTGTCTAGAGAATGGTTGCATAACGTATTATGTCCAAGGATACACATTCTTTTTTTTTTGCTCATATTTTCCTATAAAGTTTTCCATGTATTGTCCATTCTCAAATATTAAATCAGAAAATGCTGTTACACTTAACAATGCAACCAAGGTGTCCCACACTTCATACCTGTCTAGGCCTTTGATTTTTTACTGCTTAGTCATACAGGGTACCTTCTCTTCATTTCTTTATAGTCTTCTTTTCTTCCTTCCCCTTCTTTAATGCTTTCTGCATATGTTTTCTCACTGGATTCAGCTTTGTTCCCTTCTTCTTCTATTTTCTCCATTATATCACTCCATGATGCTGCTGCACTGTTTTCCTAGCTCAATTTGATTAACCAATGGTTCCAAAAAATCATCCTTCAACCCTGCAGACTGAAGGGTTATAATAATACATCCATCCTGCTGCTCAGTCTCACCATCGAATAACTTCCATTGAAAAAGCTCCTCTGAATCAGGCCCCATCTCTTGCTGTACATCAACTTGTTCCTTTTTTGTTTTCTCCCCCAAAAGGGACTCATTCTCTGCTATTGCCTCATTTGTTTCTCCATTTGGCAGTGATTCTGCCAAATCCATATCCTTCTTCATATTTTCAACAACATTTGTGCTATCAGTGCACCAGATTACATTTTCCATGTCTCTGCTGTCTCTCCAGGCCATCTTTGCACCTGGAACAGAGACAGAAACTGGATAAGCTACCTTCAGTTTCATCCCCCTATGCCACAGAGTAGGAGAAGTTCCTGGTGTCCTTGTGAAATATTCCCTAGTTAGTATGAATATCACATCAAGCCTGACCTGAAAAGAGGCCATTGGCCTAGATATGCTAACCCATTTAACAAAGTGTAAATAAATAAAATAAAAAATGTGTGAGGAAACATGCTAGATCAGGTAGAAGGAGTAAATGCAGATTTCACACAGCTAGGAGCAATACCAAGAACATCAAGCATTGTAAGGCAATAATAGTAACTACTTCACTGCTGGCCTTACCAGTCATAGCAAAACAAATGCAGTACAAATGCATAGTCATACAGACTGCACTATGAGTCAAGAAAACAACTGAGGTCATATCACAATTTCCCTGCAAATATAGACTATAACTAAAAACTCATATACGCATATACTTTTAGCACATATATTCAAGCCTATTAATTTTATAGACAAACAAACCACAAAAGAAAATGTTATTCTTACTCTGAAGTTGCTGTACCTTGGAGAAAGAGTAACCAGCAGCCGCCAGTAAAACTCAAGCCTTGCTCTGTTGTCTAGGAAGATGCAAACTTACAGAGCATAAATGTAGTATCTGAGCATTACTGAATCCTTCCTGCATGCTGAGCAACAACATATGAACAGTAGCTCTCTTGAGTTGCTTGTCTAGAAAAATTATGATATGAGCAATTTCATACTAAGCAACAGCATTCATGTTAGTTAGCTGGTGAAAGGTTTAACATCTGGCAGTCACTTTTGACACACTTTGCTTGACTATTACATACATTTGACATACACTTAATATTTTCTACTTAAATACACAAATGTCTCCAAAACAATCTTTCCGTTATGTATATACAGTCCTGTAAAAACTCAAATAATACTGTAGTAACAAAGAAGGAAGAAAAGCAATGAAAATTAAAGTGAAGTAACATCCACAACATTCCCTTGTATAACAGTAATTGTCTTAAGACAGAATATGGAAAGGCTGTGTTAAAAGTATCAGCAAAATGATGCATTACTATACTGGGAGGCATTTGTAGTCATTAAGAAGACACATTAAGGCTATTCGTGCAGTCTGCAATTGAGTGCAGCTAAGACACAAGTCAAAGAGGCCACTTATTCTATCGCTCGAAGGCTAAAAATCAGCACAAGCAAATGAACTCATAATGAGATAGAAATGAGGAATTATGTAACCCAGCAAATGCTAATGAAGCATTTTCACACCTATTTCTGATTCATAGCGAAATGTTTCCACTTTTCTGCACCTTCTACAGGTATGTTATATAAAGGAGAGTCTGGCCAATTCTATTTTGCAATCTGTGATAATGATGTCACTTGCTTCAAAATTCTTGTCTTGACTGAGTCAAAACTACTTGTGTCCAGCAGTTGTCAGACAAGAAAGTAGATATACTGCATAGGTAGAGGATAACTCATCATTACTTTGATAATCAGGAGATACATCATAATTTTAGAGTAGGCAGGGATAATATAAGGGTCTTACTGAGTATGTATTACCTTGGGGTACTAGAGGAATGCATGGACTTCCTTCCCCTACCTTCCTTGTCATTCTTTGTAGATCTGAAAGTTTCACCAATTAATATTAATTGTCATGTGTTTAATGCAATCATTCAATGTCAGCATTCAATTCTCTATATAAATATATACTACTGTTTTTATACCAACTCACCTAAGCAGAGGAGTGTTGGCAGCTGCAGATGTTGGTCATAGCCTGTGTCCACATCACCTACGATTACTCCATTGTCATCATCTTCTGTGTCATAGTCATCCCCATGGTGGGAGAGGAGTACTCCTCATATGGTATTAATGGGATAATTATCGGAGCCCCTCCCTCTAGTAATGAAGCAGGCACGTCCACTCTGCCTCCACTTGCTTCTAGCACTGCCCTCTTCTTGCACTGAGTTAATGTGTGGTATCTGCCACCTACTGCATTAAGGTATAGAACAACTTTATTCCAGGCTTTTGTCCTATCAGCTTCTATGGGCCCTCCTTCACCAAACATAAATTTCCTATATGTCCTAAGGGCTGCCACAAGGATTAGATTTTCCTCGTGGCTGAAGCTTTCCTTTCCCTGCCTTTTGCATCATTACTGCAGATAAAAAATGCTACAGTCATACACATTCAAAAGAAAAACATTTTTGTTGATGAAATCATCACTCAAACTACACAACAATGAAAGTGTGCCTGCCATCCACCTACAAAAAGTTAGCTAACACAAACTCCATAATTATATACACATGCAAACTATCAGTCCAGCCAAGTAAAGCTGTGCTATATTGATGTCTGCAACATCATAATTACATTCACATCAGTAATATTTTCATCCTTCAACTAGCCCCTGCCATTGCCATGCATTCATAATACTGTTATTTTGCATTCTTCAGAGGCACTCTGAAATCTCCAAGTAAAGACACATGCATGTTCTGACAACAACAAATCCTTACCATTTCAGTACATCACAATGAAAACAGATTATGTACGCACAATCATTAAATGACAAAAAAAGTAAAAGATTTTCTCAGTGATCACTAATCATTTCCACTGCTGCTGTAATGAATTTCCACTTACAAATGACAGCTTTACAGTATTCACAAAAGCCATGGTAATATGCTCATCATATCTGTAAAATAAACAGTTCTTCAAGTTAACTCATTAATCATTTTGAAGTGCTTCTTTGCAAATTACAATATTTCTATAAATTTTTCTTACTACAGTTTCTTAAGTCATTTGCCACCTTACTAGACTAGTCACAAGTTAATATTGTGGAGGTAAAAAACAAACTGCCGAAACAATGACACACAAGAAGAATTCACTGAGGACAATAAAATAATGAACATGTAATGAGCGCTTTCATCTTTTAATAAAAAAAACTTATTCAGATAAAAATTAACTTGAAACTTAAAACCATTTAAATATGTTCAAATCCATACCATGCTTCCAATAAGGTTTAAAACAAAGGATCACGTGACAGCCAAGGCTTCTTCAAGGGATACCCCACTTAGGGATGGAATTTATCATTGTATGATAATGTGTGAAATACATATTAAAAACAACTTAATGTAAAAGTAGCAATGAAAGAAGCATATATAAGCTTACAAAAGGGACTTATTCCATTTACTAAAGTCATAAAATCAAAAAATATGTATATGTATATGTATATATATATATATATATATATATATATATATATATATATATATATATATATATATGGATCCCCTTCTAAATCCTGAATGCACACAACTAAAGACCCAAAACACCAAAAAAATGAAAAACCAAAACCGCAAAATTCAAAATTGTGAAAAGTATACCAAACATACAGCACACACATAAACATTCACACACCCTCCCCAGAACACAAACAAACCTACACTGCATCCCCCATGTGGGGGGCTTTGCCCCCCACACCCCCCTACTTAAATATTCTAACTCCAACATTGCACTCCACAGACATACATGAAGAAAACACCACACACCACCATTCCCCTCGCACACACACACATCACATTCACAACATACACTTACACACACACTACAACCTCTAACCAACACACACACAGAAGAAATACTTACCCTACCTTCCACCTACCCATTCACAAACTACACCAGAACCGCGAATTTTAACATCTCCGATCATCGGGAATTTGAAATTCGCACTTCTGATCTTTCGGTATTGTGGGGTTTCGGCACTCTGGTCTCGATAGTTTGAAATTCGAGATTGTGTAGTGTTTCCATATATATATATATATATATATATATATATATATATATATATATATATGGATTCCATACATTTGGTCGAATTACACTTAGTTGAAAATGGTACCAGGCATTGCACTTCACTGAAAGCTCACTTGACTGAAAGCTCAATTGGTCGAAGTTCATTTGGTTGAAAATGGAATATAGCCCCTGCCCCACTGCAGTGCAACCCTGGAGTGAGAATATTAAATAGGGGGGGCACAGCCCCCCACAATGGGGGTTGTGGGGGGCATAGCTCCCACATAATTTTAATGTATTCACTATTATAAGAAGGTATATCCATTAGAAATGCATTGATATATAGATATATATATATATATATATATATATATATATATATATATATATATATATATATATATCTTTAGTAAAAACTATTGGCAAAATGTGGGGGGAAATGGCACTATCTATGGCAATATCAATCTATGGCACAAAGGCACAAAGACCTGAATATGTAAATAAGTACATGTGTGGTAAATAAATAAATACATAATAAATCCATATTACAACTTTTAAAGATAAAAGACCAATAAATAGGTCAATAAATAGGGAATAAAGCCTTCAAAATTGTCTAAAACATGTATTTAAACACAATCTATTTAAATATTATATCTGCAGTGCTTTTAGTTTAAGTATGCAAGTGATGGAAAGATGTTCATTTAGACCTGGCCAACCATCTGCCTTCAGAAAAACTTGCCAGGAGAGCTCACGTTTCTCAAGGAGCAATGTCCATGAACCCCCTCTGTCATTCAGGAATATTTGTTCCAATATAGCAAAATTAAACCCATGCCCTGGGTTTTTGTGCACGTGATTAAACAGTCTATTAGTGGCTTTTTGTTTCTTGATGTCATACAAATGTTTGTATTCTCAATCTTTGAGTCTGCGCTCAGTTTTTCCAATGTAAAACACAGTACAGGATATACAGGTAGCACAATATACTACCCATGATGTGTTACAATCGAATGACCCCCTGATTTGGATTATATGTCTTTAGATGGTGCACACAATGTCCACCAAAATATATTTACAATAGGCACAATTTCCACACCTCTTCATACTAGCTCGCTCATATCTCCATGTGCCTGTGGTACTACCCATACCTTTTTCAAAAAAAACTTGAGGTTCATACCCTTCTTATACACCACAAGGGGGTTTATACCCACATTTTCTCTTTTATAAATAAAGGATTTTGTTTGAGTAGGCCAGGAAAATGTATACTAGTATAGTAATTATAAAATATAGTAGTTTCTTCCCCAAGTCACTACATCTACATTACAAGATGGCTGAACTCTTAGTCAGGCACCACACCCTAGTCAGAGTATAGGTTAGGGGGTGGGGGTGAAGGCTGTAGTGTCAAGTCAATGTCCAGCACATACATAAGATAGAAATGACCAGTTGAATGCCTACTGTATTACTTCTGTATACATTTTTAAACCATCCCTTTATATGCTTAAAATTCTTCAGCAGAAAACTATTAAAGCACACACTTTTGTAGCGCTAAGGAAATGAAAACTTCCTAGAATTGCAACATTTTTCTGTGTGTGAACTTTTGCCTGAACACAACTCACAGACTGTTACATGCAAAACATAATATTTTAATACATAATTCCTCCAAAAGTGTATCAATTTGTTTCTAACTTGCAGTAAAGGGAAGATTGACACAGTGTTAGAATTCAGATAGTAATATATATATATATATATATATATATATATATATATATATATATATATTCAAACAAACACATAATAAGCAAGTACTACAGTGAATGGAATGCCTTGCAAATAAGTACTAGTCATATAAATATTTTTACATAAAGAAAAGGTCTGGCTCCAAAGACAGTAGAGTTGATTGCATTCAGGATTGATTGTCTATCCCACATAAGTAACTTTGTTGTGGAAGTGACAAAGAAGTCTATTTAATATAGATAACTACAGTTACTTTGTAGATGTGATTATCATATAACAGAATGAGAATTTACATAACAAACTTAAATCAAACCTTAATGGGAAGACAAACTGGGTAAATTGCAGACATTAATGAAGAGAGGGTGAACTTCGGTATATCATGCCTATGTTCCAGATTCGCTGTAGGGAAGATGTTAAGACCAGACAGGAAATAATTAATCATTCATAAGAAGGGGATGAAAGAAAATGGAACAGAATCAATTGGAATACAAATGGTGGCAAGAAAGGCATAATTATCATAGAAAAAAAAACAAGGGAAATGAAAGTAAATCCTTCCATGAAGGTCAAGAATATGTCCAGATGAAGTAGGACAGAAAACATCAGGAAGAATGCAAATCATAGAAAAGACCTATTTAGAGGAAGATGAAAGATGGAATAGGTAGAGTTGGAAGAATATGCAACTGAGTGATGAGATAACAGAGCCAAAAGCTATGTTAAATACTGCACTAGTCATAAAAGTGTACAAAAGCTGGACAGATACAAAAAGACTTAAGAAGGCAAGGAAAATATATGACCATGGAAAGAGTAGGGAATGGATATCTAGAACCAGACAGCAGAGCATATATGGAAAATGTAGGCTACCAAAGAAAGGTGTAACAGAAAAAATAGGATGCAATCTTTACTTTTATTGTACTTCTGAACAAATACTCCTGATGCTCATCTGAACACTCAGAGTGGACATAAAGGGGGAAAGGACCCTAGAGCTGTAAAGGTTAACTTTAGGAAAGAAAAATATAGAGAAATTTAGACTCTAGTGAAGTGAAAGCAGTGATTACAAATAAAGAAGAAGATGCTGACCTTCTCAAGCTTTGGGAACTCCCCTCCATAACCTTTACAAACAATGATGCATGAATACTGCACAAGAACTCTGGCTGTTGGGAGAGGGAGAAAGAAAAGTGCATAATCAGCAAAAGTACCAGATGGAACTGAAGGACACAAGACTGGTTTCTGCAGAGAGGAGATGCTATTAACTGTGCAGAGGTAATAGAGACTAGAAAGAAATTTAAATGAAGCTCTACATGAATATGATCTTGTATTACACAATGCCAATATATTAACTTTGGTACAGAGTTAGTTTGTAATGTATTAGGTCAGGGACAACCAAAGGTATAGCAAACATTATCTTTTTCAGAACTGAATCAAATCTGGAATGCCATGCAACTCATGGAGTTCAAAGGTAGGGATGAAATGACTGGGAAAAATTGGCAAAAATGTCTCTCTTAAGCTCATGTGGGTAGGTCAAGGGGAAGTTAATTATTTTGCCTAGACCATAGGTCTGTAAGTGGGTAGAGAGCATGTAGCACAGGAAGGAGAGGGGGAATGTCTTTTTAATCATCTGGAACAGAGGAAAAAAAAATCAAATCCAATTAACATGATGATTGACAGCTAGAGAGACACATAGTCAAGATGTAATTCTGCAACAACAGACAAAACTGAAAGTAAAGGACAGTGAAAAGTTACTCAACCCGAATGGAGAGAGGGACACCAAGACTGGGTGAAGGGAGACAGCAGTTGTGTTACTATTAAAAGATACTGCAGACAATAATAGAGGAAGTAATAAACAGTGGGGAAGGAAGATAGTTCATTTGGAAAGAAAGGATATGGAGTGGGGAATGGATGACAGGAAACATGTATTCACCTACTAAGGATGACGGATAATTTAAAAAAAAGTTCTTTAAAAAACTAGAAGCAGAGAAGCAAGCATGTTTGGAAACATTAATGGAAACTTTGGATCTTGTTAGACTATAAGGAGAAAAAAAATTTCAAACAGAAAATGCGAAAGTATCTTAAAAAACTTATAAAGTAGGCAGGTTGGTCAGATTTATGGAGAAAGATACATACAAATAGACATATACAATCACAAAAAACTTGGATGCTGTCTGCTCTTCTAATCAGATTTGTAGGCTAATACGACATGCAAAGAGCCATGGAAAAATGAGAATATAGTATTATTGCATATTGAAGCATGCAGCAGGCATAACGGTAATAAGGTAGTAGGACCAAAAAGAAAAGGAGGTAAGCTGGAGAGATATATCCTACAGATGGAATGAAGAAGAAAGGTAAGAGAAAACAGAAAGTTAAGCATTAATAGTGTTCTCTTTGGACAGGGTAAAGGCTGCTATTCACCATCATTCCACTTTTTTCCATTTCCTGTATGACGTTGGGGTGTTGAATCACCTGTTGCCATCTTTCTCATAGGTTCACAGTTTCACTGGTAAGTACTAGGCTAGTTTCCTTTGTCAGCTATTTTAAGCCTAGCCAATTTCCTTAAAAGATGAGAATCCAACCTGTACCTTGTGCTTGTGAGGTAAATACCTTTACCATTAAGGCAACCCACCCACAAACTTTCCTTCAATAGCACTCTCATCTTCTTTGACAGTCATGCCTGACTGTCACAGGTCTTTTTTCAAACAATCCATCCCTCTCTCTGCCAGCCTCCCTCATATCATCTTGCCTTCTTCCTGTCTGTTCCAAATCTTTTTCACTATGTTGTCTTCTGCTTTTTTGCACACATGCACAAACCTCTGTATTCTGTTGAGTTTGACCTTCTCCACTACTGAAGCTACTTGAGCGTATGTTCGAATGTCCTCCATTTCATTGTCATTACCTCTAGCTTCCTCGGCTGCTCTTCTTTCACTGCCCAGTGCTCAGGTTTCTGTACGTACAGTAGTACTGGCCACACCACTGTGCTACACACCTTACTTTTCATCTTCTATGGCATTATTTTGTCACACATTACCCCTGACACCCTGTTCCAGTTGGCTGCAGACCCTCTGATTCATTTTTTGACCACCTCATTCAGACTTTCCCTTTTCAGAGCCACCACCCTCAGATAGTTGAAGCTGTTATCTTCTTCCACTATTTTCCCTCCTATCTTGATTCTCCACTTCTTATTTCCCATCACTTGATGCTATTTCAACCGTCTTATCTGTACTTAGTTTCATCCCATTTGCCTTCAGTTTTGCATTACATGTCCCTATCATTTGCTAAAGTTCTTGTTCAGTCTGCCTGTAATGCCACATTGTCTGCATAAAGCAGCTTTGTTGATCCGTCTCCTCCAATCAGTTTGCTAATGAAGTCCATCACTGCTATGAACAAGTAGCCTGCTCAGAGCTGAATTCTGGTGCACATTAACTTCCAACCACAATCAAAGATCATTTGACACAAAATCTGAACAAAAAACAAAAAAACAAATAACAGCACAGCTGAGCTAAAACGTTAATGAGTAAATTTAATAAAATCAGTAAGTGCTTTTGTGCATAAGTGCAACCCGGTTTCTATTTTAAAGATATGAAGAATTTGAAGCAGAGGCTCTGTTATAGGAATGAGTCTATCCATTGGTATGCATCCTTGTCATGGTTGTAAGGCCTGTAGTTATATTTCAGATGTCCTCTACTTCATACATCCTACCACAAAAATTAAATATGAGCTTAAATTCTATGCAGATTGCAAAAGTAGAGATTTAGCATATTTGGCTACCTGTAACAAATGTCCTTGCTTTTACATTGGAAAGACTAATCGGAGTTTGAATGAAAGAGTTTTAAAACACTTGAGAGAAATCAGAAGGGATGTAAAGACAAATGCATTGAATAAACATATTAAGTCTAATACAGATCATGGCTTTTTATTTAGAGTATTGTAATTGATTTACACATATATTAGGGAGTGGTTGTGTCATTTATATAATGTACAATAATGAATTAAAATGGACAGCACCACCTTGCAGGCAGATAGAGGATGTGGTCTGAATGAAAATACTTCACTCAGACCATATTTAACATCAAGTAAAATTAAGCAGTAATTTGTTGTTATGGTGAAAGTAACCTATTGACTAATTAATGTTAATATATTGTATTTGGATTTAAAGATGTGTGTCTTCGTGCTATTTGGTCTGAAGAAGTGCTTATGCATGAAAGCAATTACCAATTTTATAAACTGTTATTAAATTAAAAGTTTTAGCTCAGCTGTGCTGTTCATTCCTTCTTTTGTTTCACACTAACTCCTACTAGGAACCTGTATGCGAGTCCTAACACTGTTTGTACTTATGTCATTGGGTCCTTGTACATAACCTGCACTAATACTAATAATTTTTCTGGGAATTCACTCTATCACAGCACTGCCCAAATCAGCTTTTCTGGGACCTAGTCATATGCTTTCTTCAAGTCTAGGTGTGCCAAGCTGGTCTCTTTCCTCAGCTCCACCTTCATCTTAAGTATGCGTCTCACTGCAAACAGCAGGTCAGTTGTGCTACATCCTGATCTGAATCCAAGCTGCTCATCTTCTGTTTCACTTTCTACTACTTTACATAGTCATTTATCAATCACCCTTTCCATAACTTTTTTGCAGTGTGATAGGAGTTTGGTACCAGTATACTGCCCACAGTTGTGAATGCCTCCTTTGCTCTTCAAGACCAGCACTAGAATACTTATTCTCCAGTAATCTGGGATATGCCTTTCTCCCCATACTGCTATGAGTACCCCCTGGAGATATTTATCCCATTACACACCCAACACATTGTTCATATCTGCCACAACTTTATCTGAGCCAGCTGCTGTCCCTGTTTTCATTTTCCTTAGTGCAGTTCTTAGATTTTCTGGGGTTGGTTCCTCTTCTTTTTCTTTCATTGTAGGCTATGCCTGGGGCAGTACAACTTCTGTGGGGTTTTCTTCATTCAGAAGCTGCTGGAAATATGTCTTCCACCTGTCTCTGATGTGTTGTAGAACTGGGAGAATGTTGTTGCTGGTATCCCTTAAGAAGGAGGTCTACATGATTACTATATTTATCTTTCTCCCTTTGCCTTGTACCCTGATAGAGTTTCTTAGTGCCATCTGCCTTGTCCCTTTCCAAAAGCTGATAGAGTGCCTCTGATAACTTGTTATTTTCTACTGCAACTGTTCTCTTAGCCTCTTTGTTAACCAGTCAGTAGTTCTTCTTAGCCTAGTCCATCTTTTTCTATCTCCCACTTCCTCCTGCATTCCTTCTTTTTTTTGAACACTTCATGGACTTCTGCATTCTACCACCAGCTTTACTTATGCACCTTCTTTGCACACATGGCTCAGTCGCATATCTGTTCTATAGCTCTCGGAAATTCTGTTTTAAAGTGCTACCACTCTTCTTCAAGTCCACCTAGTTCATATTTTTCCTGAGGTTGTAAAGCCCTGTGTTTTTCTTTAAAATCTTGTGCTTTCTCTCCGGAGAATTTCTCAGTCTTCATCTCAGGCTTTATTGACCTTAGAGCCTTCTCTGACCACTATTTATAGCTGATTGTGACAATTGGTGGTTTATGCTGTGGGGCTGACTGTTTTACTCAGGGATGACTTTGCAGTCACTGATTCTACCTCGATGCCCTTTCCTTACTAGGAAGAAGAGTACCTGAGGCGCATGTTGACCATTGTTGTATTTGATCCTCTGACTGTCTTGCATAAGTAAGTTTTAGGTACAGATGGCATAATAAGATGCAAAAATGGATATCAAAACCTAGTTCTGAGAGGACTGGCAGTCAAGAGAGAAGCAGACGCAAGAACCGCCCAGAAGTAAGGGAAAACAAACAGATAAGGGAAGTATTCAGGAATTGTATCAAATGTTATTTAGCAGCCCAGATGAAGATTAGGCTGAGAAGCAGATTTAATAGAACCTAGGGAGCACCCTTAGAATAATACGGAAGATAATAACAGAGGAAAATGGTACTAGTGGTGTAGCGTAATAATGCCCTGAATACTGCCCATGAGACTAAGGTCATCTCACAGCTCAGCTGTTTTATGGTGCTTATTAATGGAGGATGAGCATTCTTATCCCATTAAGATGACTGGGTGGAGCAACAGACATGCAGCTACATTCCCTCTGAGAACAAGAAGTGCTGCACTGGACATACAAAGGGCAGGATTATTGCTCATCAAGCCACTGCCTGATGGTAGTCATCATTAGCCAGTGCTTGGGAGCATGCTCACAAAGGAAGAGTGCATTATGAGCCCTTTGTGGTGATGCAGGTACCCCATCACCATAGCGTGGGTTGGACTTATGGGCTTACACAAATACTCTCATTTACACGGTGCTGGTGAGAGCATGGATACTACAATGTCTGACTGACTCATGATCCATCTGGCCACATCTAGGACTAGTATATCTGAGGAGTCCTCACTGCTAGATAATGAATGGGCGGAAGTCCGCTGGAAGGGATGATAGTCAGCAAGTACAGATGAGAAAAATGCAGGTAGACAAAAAAAAATGAAATTATATGTATCGATGGAGGAGATAAAGAGGGCCATACATGGAATGGGAGAAAGCACAATGGGAGGTTCAGATTGATTTCCAATGGAATTTTACAAACTGGTTGGAGAGAAAGAATTTGGAAGTACTATATGAAGAGTATGGAAGGATGGATAACACCAGGGCAATCTCAGAATCCATAAGAAGAACAAGAATGTTGGTCAATCCAAAGATTAGTGGAGCACTGAAAAACATGTGGAAATATGAAGCCATCTTCCATTCAATGCAGTCATCATGAAAATGTTAAAAGTGTTTGTAGAAACACTAGGTGAGATACTTTCAATGATCATATAGGGGGGCAGAACTGGTTTGTCAAGGATAGAAAACAACTGGTAGAGTCTGATATACTTCAGGGACAAATAAAAAAAGGAAAAGCCAAGAAAAGGAGGGGTTGTTACCTGCCTTAAGAAAGCATTTGACTCAGTGGAATAAAACTTCCACCAAGAGTTGCTGAGACACAGAAGGATAAGAGGGATGTATATTAAGTGAGACAAAACTATGCAGACTAGGCCAGAGCTAGAAGTAATGGTCAATTGTGGACTTTAATTGGTGGTGACAGGTGAAATGGTCAGAAAGACAGAGATGCCTGCTGATGCTAGCCCAGATCTGTTTATATCAGTCATGGCAGAGCTTGTAACAATGGTAAGAAAGAGCTGAAGATAATGAGAGAAGAGGTGAATGCATTGTCACAGTTCCTGACATAAATAGACAACTATGCATTACTAGCCGCTGATACTAAAGTAGCCTTAGGGAGAATACTGCACATAACTGAGATATTTGTGGTGGATTTGGGGGATGAAATGAAAGAAAAAGTATACCACTATGGTAAGGACAGGAGTAGGTAAGGAAAGGATAAGGTAAGAAGAAAAGAAAGAACAGGGTCCAGGGATGCCTTGTATGCCAGCCAAAGATCCCCTCATAGAAATCTGTATAATGCTGAGTAATGAGACAGAGCTTTGAGCTGATCAGCATTGGACATTTTGTTTACTCACTGTATTCTTATTGTAAGGAATCTTTGTGGATATTACAGTTGCTGCATGTGTCTGGTCAGGAAAACACAAAGGGGGTATTATATTCTATGATGGGTCTGATGAGGGCCAAGTACAGTGGTATAATGACCTCTCTGGATCTAGATCCCAAGCCCTTGCTTATACTCTGGGCAACATAGCAGAATTTTATTACTTCCTTGGACACATGTTGGCCAACGGCTAAGTTACTATCTACATGAGTTCCCTGATCCCAAACTACTGAAACAACTATTACGGGTATTTTACTGATGAAATAGTTACGCAAGGGTGACAATTTCCCAAATGGTACTATAGTGCATGTCTTGGTAATGTGTTATAAGCCATGGCTTCAGCACCAAGCATTTGTCTGTGTTAGACCTTCCTGTAGGGTGTTCTCATTTTGGGGAGATTCAGTTACTGCTCCCACTTTGCAACCTTTGACATTGGCTTTGACTTCCAAGAAGTGGATGTCAAAGAGGAGTGGGCCTAGCACACAGCCCTTTGTGACTCCATTGGTGACCAACCTCTTATGGAGGTAGTCTGAACGATTATAACATCTTGTGTCATATATCAGTGAGCCAGCTAGCTAACCAGCATTTTTACAAAAGGTTTTATACCCTTATTTAAGTTTGTTGACAATGCCCAAGTGAGGTTTTGTTTCAAATGCTTTAGTCAGATATAGGCAGGCAGTATACACCATTTCCCCTCACATGTTGCCTTAGTAACCTTTTCAGAGAAGTCCACCCAATTCAGTAAGCATGACCTTCCTTTGACAAAGCCAAACTTGGATGGATCTAGAATCTGGACGTCTCCTATGTTCTTGTTGATAAATTCAATGATAGTTCTTTCCATGGATTTGCAAATACGACTAGTCTTTCTAATGGGCCTGTAGTTTCCAGGATCTGTTGATGGTCCTCCCTTATAAAGGGGAATGACTGTCACTGTCCTCTATTCTCATGGCATGAAGCCTGCTTTATTACTAGAGTTAAATAATGATTCCAGGGGTACTGATAATTCAAATTTTATACAGCTCAGGAGGCATCCTGGAATGTTACTGGGGTGGAGTGAGGATGTATTTTGGCTTTGGTGAGCAGATTTAATACATGCACCATAGCTATAGTTGCAGGAGTTAGGTTTGAGGATATTTCTTGGGGGGGTTGTTATGGGTGAGAGGAGATAAAGTTTGAACTGAATTTGTCCACTAATAGGTTTGCTGTATCACCAGGCATGGTGAATGTGGCACCATTAACCATCAGTTCAGCACATTGACATAGTTCCACAGCACATTTATGACATAGCTAAAGAAGGCCTTATGGTTATCTTTCACTTGGGAAACTATCTTAACCACAAATGTGGCTTTTATTGACCTAATTCTCCCTCCTAGTTGTGAATTTAATTTGATGAGAGAGTCTTTATCTTTGTGGAAATTACTCTTCCTGATTTTTGCCATAATGTTTTTCCTTTTGTTGTATATCCTGTTTAATTTGGGATGCTACCAGGGCAATTTGTTTTTAGTGCTAATCTTGGGCTTACTTCTGATAGGTAGAGCAGGCTCTATGCAGCAATTGGCATGGTTGTACAGAGTTTCTGACAGCACTTCAACTTAGGCCGTTGTGTTCCTTTGGTTTGGAGGGACATTGAATTTTGACAAACCGTTAATTCATTAAATGGTAATTTTCCTTGGAATACTTCTTAACTGTGACTTATTTTAATGGGATTACAGAGCTGATTTTGATTTCAAAGGAAACAGCTTTATGATTGGATCTTACTAGGTAAGACAAGACATGGGGGGCGTCTCCCATATTTTGTGTGCATGAGGTCTAGTACATTGGAGCCTATAGTGGCACTAGTCACTATTTAGTTAAGGGTGTTTGTATTTATAAAGTCCAGAAATTTCTGTACTTTCAGTTTTGAGACTGGATTCCCAGTCTCTAGAGGGGTAATTAAAGTCCCTGATAAGTAAGGCATTATGTTGAATGGTAGTGTCTTCAGTAGTTCCAAATATGCACTGTGAGCTTCTGGGGATATGGGGGTGATCTATAGCTGGCTAAGATATGGTATGGGATTTTTGTGTGTGGTGATATGCACATGGAGAAACTCCGGTAAGTCAAACTGTTTAACCACCATAGAGATATACTTGTTATTGATATATACCGAGACACATCCACCTTTAGCTCTTGTCTGTGCAGTTACCGGTCAAAAAATGTGGAAGGCACTGAAACCTTGCACTGCCAGGGTACTCTCTGCCTCTTTAAACCATGTCTCAGTAACTGCATAGATGTTTATATTCTTGTGTATGAGGAGGGTGTGAAGGGAATAATGTTTTTTATCTATGGCCCTGGCATTGAGCAGCAACACCTTGATGACCAGTTGAGCTGACTTTGCTATGTTGGTAGGTTTGACATTTTGGCATTGCCTAAGAAAGGCACCTTGGTGGTGGACAAAGTTTTAGCCATTATTCAAAAACCTAGATAGGAAAGATGCAGATCATCCCAAGCAAAGCAATGTGGTCTGCTAACCCTGTCCCCCAAAGCTGACAAATATTGGATCCCTACAGAATGAAACCAGAAAGACAGCCAATTGTTGAAATCAGTCATGTTTTGTTTATATTGTGGCATCATTCTTGGTTTTGGTAATATGCTGATCAGTGTCAGGCTCATACCAGTCTAAGACACAGTCTGAAAGCTTTATAATGGCTCTCTTCATATAGTCCAAGTAGGTACATCTCAGGTCATTTACACCTATATAGACTATGATGGAATCCTACTGGTACCTGTGGAGTAACAACTTGAGTGTATGATTTGGTGGATCCTAGTTCCAAATAAGCAAGTAGCAGTTCTCTTTTCCTTATTCAGCCTCATTAGAGAGGCATCACTATATATTGCAATGGAGTCCCTTATGACAAAAGTCCTGGTAAGTGTGTTAGCTTGCTTTAGGGGCGCACTGGCTCTTAGTGTTTGGGGTTCAACTGAAGGTGACAGAATGTGTGGCATTAAGTGTTGACATTTCTGAGTGTCTTTGGGCTTGCTGAAGTATAGCTTTGAAAACAGGTTGTCTAGGCAGTCTTCATTGTTTAAGAAGATTGCTATTAAGTGCCTCAACATATGTTAATCTATATGTGTGTTGTGTGCATGGTTTCGACAATGTGTGCTTGTATGTGAGAATTTAGCCTCCAGTGTCATTGTGAAAGTACATCTCTCGCATTCTGTGTCTGCTTCCTTAAGGATTAAGTGGTTGTTGGTAAGCATCAGATAATTGCTACATTGTCTCAAAATGCCCATATCCACCAAGCTGGCTACAGAGAAGTTAGGAAATTGCATATCCATACTATCCAGTCCTTTGATTGGTGAGCTACATGCAGGTGGGGTATTTCGGTTAGTACAGTATTAAGGGTGCTTTGTGGATACAAACTAATAGGGTGCTTTCCTGGGGCCATTTAGTAGAGCCAAACTTGCAGGAATACATCAATTAAGTACCAACAATAATGCAAAGTAGCAAATTACACAGTAACACTGTGAGTAACATTTCTCAAAAAGTGCAGTTCTAAACAATCAGACAGTATAATATCAGAGTTCTTAAAAACAATTCCAAGTACAAAAAGATCAGCAAATAAAGCATTTAAAGTGCAATACAGTAAAGCAAATCTTTTATCTGCAAAGGACAGCACAGGATTTACTCAGGGCCCATTCAGATTATGGCAAGTATGCTAAACAGATGGGAGCACTGCGAAAATAATGATTTGTAGTAGAGTAGGTTAACTCAAGAGCAATGCTTATTTGCTGAGTGGTCACTCAGTATTCCGGATTTATATAAACTAATGGGTGGAAATAGCATTTAATTTATGCAACTGACAATAGCAATTAAATACATGAAAAAGAAATACTTCTGGGGATTTTTGGCAGTTCCTTCTCTATATTAATAAGACTTCATCAGACATACTTCATTACATCCATGAACCCCACACAAAGCAGGCAAATTATTGAGAGCTGTTTGGATGCTTGCTCAAGATCTCACAGCAGTTAAATTAGGGCTGAGAGAAGGGTAAATTTAACTGTAACAGTGTTGGTGTGGCATGTGTGTCAGTGCTTTTAGGAGTTTTATATAGGAAAAAATGAATGTAGATCAAAGAACAGAATATACGAGGTACTTATGAAATTAATAAACAAAAAATTACCAATGCTTTATATAAGCATATATTAGATTATCCTAGGCACAATTTTAATTCTTTTCATTGAGAAAGTTAAAGAAAATCCCACAGGTGGTGGTTGGCAACTATGGTTAGAAAAAAAGGAACAATATTGGATTTTATGTTGAAAGTGGTTGGTTGGCCGGGATTCAATGAAATGGTGTTGATTGGTTGCATTTTAAAATTAAATGCACAGTGTAGATAGTTGATTGAATTTGAGGAATGTTTTAATATTCCTTTATTATTTATACATAATATTTTTAGTTAAATTCGTTGGGAGGGTGGCCTAATGGTTAAGGTGTATGCCTTGCAAACACAAGGTGCAGGGTTTGAGTCTCACAAGGGATAACTGGCTAGGCTTAAAATGGCTCACAAAGGGCAGTTAGCCTAGTACCAATCTATGAACCTATGTTGGTTTTAAGTTAAGGATATATGTGCATAGGTTGAAAGTAATTTATGGTTTGAACACTTTAAGACTATGCTGGAATAGGTTTGATTTAGAATCATGGTTTTAATGATATCTGATGAAGTCTTATTATTGTAGGAGATAAAAGCACTTAATGAACAGGTTATTTTGTTACTTTTTAGAGTTCTGAAGCTTCAGTTCATCATTTGTGTTTATTTAAATTACTGAGAGGTCTGAGGAAGTTTGCTCAATATCTCACAGCAGACAAATTTGGTCTGAGAGAATCAATCCCTGTGCCAAAATAAGTACATCTCACAGCCTTTACTCACTGTGTCAGATGCCAGACTGATACACATCCCTTCTCACCTAACAAGTTGACCAATCACCAGCGAGCTGACAATATACCCATTCAAATTAAATACTTTAAATATTTTGAAAAATAAATGTATAAACATGCTATTCATTTTTTTAAATATATTAACCATACCTACAACAAAATCTGGAGTGAAAATGAAATTATAATTGGTTTCAATAAGTTACTGGAATCTTCCGTAAGTTGACATTTCAGATTCATATTATCATTCAACACAGCATGGCAAATCTCATTCAATTTTATTTGCCGTCCAAGTTTCCTGCACAACAGTGTGTTCATTGCTGTTGTTATTACCACCTTTAATGTTATTATTCACCTGTCTGAAAACTAAAAAATAATTTTTTAAAGGACATATTGTACTGTGTATTGTTAAATGCACTTAACTAATTCATACTTTTGAATGCCAAATTCTGCTCTTATATCCTTTCAGAAAGTGTCTTAGTTGTTTTTTTTCTGCATAGAAAAAGAAGTTATGTACTCACCATAATGTTCCATGTTTGTTATCCATTTTGCCTTCACTCTTACTGGTTGAGTTCAGAACTGATCTTTGGTTCCGACTCGGCCGCATACTAAAGCTCGAGGTCTTCCACTGGCTCATGGCTGTATCCCTATCCCCTCATGCTGTAGTGAAGCTCCCCAGATCTTGTTTGTGAATAACCGTAAGTACTTAAGGTACTATCAAATATATCACAAGAAGACAATGAAGAAGGTCAGAGACACACTTGTCAGGAAAGAACCTCTTTGCCCTCTTTGTTCTCCAGGAGCCATTGGTAGGGGGATAGGAGGGTGGGATGTAAGAATGAAGGCAAGATGGACAACAAGCATGAAACATTATGGTGAGTACATAACCTCTTTATGTTATGTTGTCCTATCTCGCCTTCATTATTACTGGTTGGGACAGAATCCCTAGCACCATATTTCTTGGGTGGCTTATGGGATTATATGTATCAGGACAGTGGACCCGAAGGAGGCCCTGTCCCTGGAGGCCAAATCTACTTTGCAATGAGTTATAAAGGTATGAGGTGTTGCCCAAGTCACAGCAGCACAGATGCTATCAATTAGCAGTCCAGCTCTAAAGGCAGAAGAAGTTGCTATGGCTCTTGTGGAATGAGCTTTGACTTTAAAAGGGGAGAATCAAGATATTAGATTTATATATAAAATGAGACAATCTGAGCTCCATTTTGAAAGAGTGACCTTAGATATAGGGGTATCTTTTTTTGCTTCTGAGAATGACACAAACAACTGATCAGATTTTCTGTAATTTTTGTTCTATGTAAGCAGAAATGTAATTGCCTATGTACGCCCGATTGATGAAGCTCATATTCTGCCATGTTGCAATGGTTTGGGAAGAAAACTGGTAACTCTATGGACTGATTTAGATTAGAATCTGAACATACTTTTGGCAGGAAGGATGGGTTTGTTTGAATAGAAACCCTATCTTTATGAAACTCTTCTGGCAGAAGTGATTGCTACTAACATACTTGTTTTCCATGTTAAAAAATTTCGATCACATGATGATGCAGGTTAAAAGGGAGGAAGGATTAAGCAGGAGAGAATCAGGTTTAGGTCCCATGGTGTTAGGGGTGTTTTTATGGGTGGCCTAAACAAATGAGTGCCCTTCAGGAAGGCTTTGCATAGTTTGTGTAACATCAAGTTAGGGACAAAAATTGCTATGGAAATTAGTTATTGCTGCTAACTGTACACGGATGGTAGCTGCAGCTGTGCCTTTATTAAATAGATTTGCCAGAAATTCAAGGACAAAAGTTATTGGAGCATAGAAAGAATCAATGTGTCTTGTCAATGCCCAGGAAGAAAACCTTTTCCATCTGCTGATGTATAATTTTCTTGTTCATACTTTATGAGAAGAGCTTAAGATATGCTTGACAGCATGAGTGAGGCTAGGAAGCCTAGCTATATTCGGAATTGGAGCAGCTAAACTGTCAATGTGAGGGTTCAAAGACAAGGGTGGAGCATTCCAGACATATGAGTCAGAAGGTCTGGAACTGGGTCCAGAACCCATGGCTCCTCCTGAAGGTGAGGCTATAGGAAGGGGAACCAAATCTGACGAGGCCAATATGGAGCAATGAGGATCAACTCACTTCCCAAGGAGTTGGCTTACTGGAGAACTTTGGGCATCAGTGGAAAGGAAAGAAAGGCATAAAGGAGCCCCGAGGGCCAATCATGTACATGTGCATCCCTTAGAGATTCCTCTGGAGGGGGAATCAGGGCAAAAAAAGCTGCTGCATTTGGCATTCATGGGAGTGGCAAAAAGATTGCAGCAGGGCTGGCCCCATTTGTGGAAGATCCTCTCCGCTACTTCTTATTTTAGGGACCACTAATGAGGCATGAGAATTGCTCTGCTGAGTTTGTCTGCTATCAGACTGGACCTCCCGGGGATGTGCATTGCTATGAGAAAGTGTTGACAGGAGATCTTCCACTGCCATAATCTGAGGGACTCTTGACCAAGGGGAGTAAGACCTGGTTCCCCCTTGTTTGTTTATATACCAGACAACTGACTTGTTGTCTGTCTGTATAGCAATTGCTCCCAATAAAAGAGAGTCCTGGAGTGCCTGCAATGTCAAAAGCACTGCCCTCATCTCTAGGATACTGATGTGCAAATGGGCCTTGTGATCCTGACACGTGCATTGAACTGTCCTGCCCAGATATTGCTCCCCCCACACTATCTGGGAGATGTCCATGGTCATTGTGGCTACCAGTTGAGGGGGAAGAAATGGCTAACCCGATGTCATGTGACTGGAGTGAAGCCACCAGGAAAGGTCCTTTTTGCAGGACTCTGTTATCAGAATTTGGTGACACATGGGTAGATCCTGTAATGAAACCCTGGGTGAAAAGTAGCCACTGTAGAATTCTCATGCGCATGCATGCAAATGGAAGTAAAGTTATTGCTGCTGCCATGGTTCCCAAGATGTCATGACTTGTTTTTGCCTGTACTTTTGTTTTGGAGAGGAGGATGGAGACTTGGTGTCTCAGAACTAGGACCCTTTTTGTAGGAAGTTTTGCCTTCATGTTTACTGTGTCTAGATCTGCTCCTATAAACATGATATATTGAGATGGCAACAAGGCAGCTTTTTCGTAATTTATTGTGATTCCCAGGTGAGAACAGAGAGATAGTGTGGTGTCTCTTGATTCCAGTAGGAGGTGCTTGATGGTGGGAGTTAGGAGCCAGTCATCTAGATGGGGAAACACTCAGATTCCTAGATGTCTCACATGAGCAGTGACTACTTCCATGCACTTGGTGAACACTCTGGGGGCTGTAGTGTGACCAAAGGGCTGCACTCAAAACTGGTAATGACTGGCTCCCAGCCAGAAGCACAGATGACTCCTGGATGGCCTGTCCATCTTTATGTGGCAGTACGCATCTTGGATGTCTATGGAGCACATCCAATTGTCTTTTCCCAAGAAGGGAAGAATGGACTGCAGTGTTACCATCTGGAACGTGGTCTTTTTTACTGATTCGTTTAATCTGTTGAGATCCAAAATTGGACTCCAGTCCCCTGTTCTGTTCTGTGCAGTAAAAAGAACCTTGAGTATGTTCTGGATCCTATTTGGTCTGTGGGGACTCTTTGGATGACTCTTTTGTCTAGCAACTTTTGAATTTCTAGAGTTGCTTGATCACTCTGACTGGGTGGAACGTCCAGTGTTTTCTTTATGTTTGGGACGGGAACAGAAAATGGTATGGAGTATCCTCTGAATATGATCCCTTGCACCCATTTTTCTTTTGTTATTTCCAGCCAGGCTTTTAGGTAGAAGTATAAGTGACCCCCCCTCGGCTGCCTCCAGAGATGGACAGATGGGCCTACTTTCAGGAGCACTGAAATGGTCAACCACAGAAGGAATCTCTGTCACACTGATTTTGCAGACACCATCTGCTGTGAGGACAGTGTTTTACATTTGTACTTCCTCCTCTGCTCTGAGGGAAGAGTCACCACATGTGTCCTGGAAAACTGTCTGGGATTTACAGTACCACATATCCCCCACCTTTTGGCCTTTTGGATAATGTGTAGAAAGTAAGGAAAAGCAGGCTATGATGGCAGAGAAAATCTTTCCTTCTTGTTCACACCTGGTTAGCATCTCCTTACCTTTTAGCCCAAACAAGAACAAGCCATCAAATGGGGCACTGATAAAGGAAGATTTGAAAGTTCTGGAAAGTCACATAAGTGCATCCAGGAATGTCTCCTTTGGGATATTCCTGAACCTGCTGCTCTGCTGTCTCCATCTGCTGCATAAGAAATGAGCCTCATGAAGGAGTTCACCACATAATTTAAGGTGAAGATCTGAATGGAAACCTTGTCTGACACCCCAGTAGTTACTGAACCTTGTAGAATATCTCCTAGTGCCATTAGTAAATCACTTTGTAGCCTTGTAAAATGCATCAGATAGTTTAGCGATCTGAGTGCAAAAGTCACTGAAGTAAACGTGTGCTTCCTGTATCTGTCCATCGTACAGGGCTCCTTGTTCGATGGATGGACAGTAGAGGGAAGTCTTTATCTGAGAGGGCTGTGATAAACTTATTTGGCCTCATAGGATCAGGCTGCACTGCATCTGGAGTCTCCCACACACTTTGACTAACTAGTTCCATAAGTCCGTCGAAAGGCGGAGACACCCAAGTGGCTGAAGGGTGAGACCCAAAGGCCTTCGGGTAAACAAACTGTCATCAAAGGGTTGATGGGCTTCCAGCTGCCTCTCTGTTTAAGGATTTCTAGGATGTCTATGAAGGAGACATCCTCCGATGTCAACCGTGGGAACCCCTCTGACTCATTGAGGTCTATGTCCAAGATGACTGACTCATCAGGGGAGTCCAAATGCTTCCTTTTGGAAATTGTCTTTTTTGGGACCTCTTCAGAAGGATATTCTGGATATGTTTCAGAGGAGAGGGGTTCAATCAATGGGGTACCCTGAAGCCTAGGGTCTCTGCTGGTCCGTGGATGGTATGGTACAGGGACAGACACCGGTGCCTTAGGGGGACAAATGTTGGATCCGATAACTGTCCGATCTGAACACCGGAGAGCATCAGCTCATAGACTCCTCAGGTGGAACCGAGGATGTTAGAGCAGATGTTGGTTCCGAAGAGACCAAGATGGTTCTTGGCACCAATGGATCTACATCAGACAGTTTCAAGCATTCTGGTTCTGAGGACTGCGGTTGGTTCAGAGGAGGAATAGAAGTTGGTGGAATGGTTATGGTTGGCTCTGAATCCCTGGTGTTGGAGCAGAGAGGAGTTTAGCCAGCACCCGAGTCTTCAGAAACCTATGCACCAGCCTGTCCACTTCATGGTCTGAAAAGCTCCTGGAGGACTTAGAGGAAAGGGTAGGAGATCTTACTGATTGTAAAATAGGTGATCTCAATACAGGAGTAGCCAGCTCCGATTCTGGGAACCGGCTCCTAAGTTCAAAATCCACTGGCACCGATAAAGGTGGAGCTGATGCGTTTTTTGTTGGTTCTGAAGTAGTTTTAGCCAGAGAAGCAATTTTACTCAACTTTTTATCTGGCTCCAATTGTCCTGAAGAGGGAGAACATCTTTTTGTGGACTTGTCCAATTTGGATGAAGGAGATTTCACTAATCCTGAAGTCCCCTAACCTTCTTCTAGAGCTTCTTAGAAGGGGGACTTCAACAGACCTCTCACAATCAATTTATCTTTATGCTTTAACTACACTCTAGAGCTAAAAGAGTAACAGATTGAGCAAGACTCCTGAAGATGTACTGCTCCCAAGCAATAAACACAAATGGTATAAGAGTCAGAAATAGACATCTTCTGGTTGCATCTAGTACATTTTTTTTAAAACCCATAGGCCTGGTTTCTTTATGCTCCTTAGACATGCTTAAAACTAAGAGCACACACACACTATAACTACAGAAAAAACGTTTTTCTTTTTAACAGAAATTCAGTAAAAGAGAGAAAAACTATTACTAGAGAGAACAATAAGGTGCCCTCTAATTAAAACGGGCAGCAAAAATCCTCTAACTTAAATGGACTGATGCTCTTTCTTCAATAGTGGGAAAGAAAAACTAAAACAATTCACAACAACAACAAGATGCCATTAACTAAAAAGGGCCCACTGCAGCCCTCTAACTTAAATGGGCTGACACCTTTCAAACTTAGTTTTTTTATTTTTTTTTAACAGATAAAGAAATTAAATGAGGTAGGGAAAAAAAACAAGGCCAAACAAGAAAAATGATGGCCTTAAGCAATAAACATCAACAAACTAGCTAATAACTAGAAGAAAGCTAAAATTAACTAAAATTTACTCAATATAAGTAAAAATAGAATTATCTCCTAACAGTAAGGTAATAAAATGTAGAACACTTAGCCAGAGCCAAAATGGAAGCCTCTGAATTGTTTAGCAGCAAACGAGATCTACTATAGCATGAGGGGATAAGGATACAGCCACGAGCCAGTGGATGACCTCGAGCTTTAGTATACAGCCGAGTCAGAACCGAGGATTGGTTCTGAACCCAACCAGTAAGAATGAAGGTGATATAGGACAACATAACATTGTGTGACATGCAGAGCATTTTGCTAAATACACCACATTCTCTTGTTTGCAAGGGTAAAAACTATTAGCCCTAAAAACAATATGGGGAGATAAATGTATACAGTATGCCACTTACATGTTAAAATGTATAGCATATGTGCTAAAATGTATATCGCTGCTGTTATCTCATGCTGAATGGTTTTACAAATGCGAATAATATTATACTTGTCTCCCTGCATCTTTTGTGGAAATGTGCTTTGCCCAGGCAGACTTCCTTAGCAAACAAAGAAAATAAATAAATATCTGCATATACTTCATAGGTGAGGATTTATGGAATCAGACAAAGACTTCCAATATCTGATCCCAAAGCAAATGTGAATGGCACATTAATAAACTTTACAATACACTTGAGAAATCAGACTGTTTAAAAGAAACCAGCTAGAAATCACAATCCAGCATCTTCAGGTCAGATTGCCATTTCTTCCTCTCAAATCATCTCACAACATCTATCTCAGTACACCTAGAGAATTAAGTTAATTACTTGATTAGACTCCCTTTTATCTTTAAGAATCAAGTGATCCAAGCAGCAGAGAGCTAAAAGAGTGACTTTCTACCAGATATAAGTATTTTTTGTGGCTTTCCCACTGTTATTAAGCTAGCGACTGCATTTCGCCTGTTTTACTGCTACTTTAAGTGATTTCTGCATTTTACACTGTTTATTGCGCTTTAAGTTACTAATTGTTGCAAATTGTTTCTGTAGGCTACACACTAAAGTGCACTAGCCGATTTACAGCATTTATAGCATTTACTGTCTGTTTTTTCCTTATCTCTGTAATAAAACAAAAAAATCTCTTGTTTTCCCGCCTTACTGAACTAGAGTAGTCCAGTTTCAGAGTTGCTGATCCCTGGGCTTTGTTTTTAGTTCCTGTTACTGATCCATTGCCTTATTAGGAAGGAGGGAAGTTTCTTTGCTTACCAGTGGGAGTGGGAAGCACTGAGCGGCCTTTTTGTCCGATTTGGTGAAGTTTCAGCCAGAAACTAGTAGTCCATTGGTTGTTTTGGGCCAATTCCTAGCTCCCTTCAGCCCCCTGCTATAAAACACGCTAAACGTGCGTTAGCGCGGAGTTGCCACTGTTGCACACAAGAGCAGTGGCGGTTAAACAAGGTTAAACTATTCGGGACATCTAAATTCCACTCTTCAAATTTTCCCGTAGAACTACCTTCCTCGAGCTGTACTGCTGATCTAACCAGCATATCCTATAACTGAAAAGTTCATCTCTACTTGATTCCCAAGTAGACTATTCTCTATCTGTAAAGCCTAGCACTTACTCCTACAGTACTTGCACCTTGATAAAGCACTCTTATTATAGATAGTACCCCACCAGCCTAAAACCCACTTCCCCCGGAGTCCTTTGAAAGTCTCTTTATCTACAACTTCTAGTATGTCGAGGGATCAGTTGCTAGTGTCCTCTCCAGCTCAACTGGTGAACCTGGGAATATTGAGGCAATGTTATAATTGCCTCATGTACACAGACAATCCTCTCCTTCTTCCACAAAACACAAATACATGCGAGAGATGCAACTATACGGCCAAACTGGAGGCTGAGCTCTCTCAACATAGGACTGGCAAGACCAGACAGGAGGAGAAAGTAACCACACACAATACATACCCAGTCACACATGGTACCATCACAACTTCAAATCATACACATACTCACACAAAGACATACTCGGAGGCTCTGATCAAAAATTTACCAAAACAGCAGAGGCCACCAAAGCAGACACCCAAACAACTACCACCTCATGACCCAACACATGCAACACATAGACCACACAGTCAGAGTGTCAAACAGTCACAGCCCTTAAGGCCAAACAAAATGCCAGACACACTTGTCATTGGTGATTCCATAGTCAGACACACTGACGTCCCGCTCACCAGACTGAGTAAGGAGAAGGTCACAGTAAGCTGCCTGTCGGGCGCTAGGATCCGCCACATAACGCAAGCACTCAGGTCTCTCAACAGCAGGTACAAATGCGACTCAGCCATTGTCCACGCAGGTGTGAACGACCTGAGACGCACCTCCTTGGACTACATGAAAGGGACATCGAGGAGCTCTCTGATTATGTAGCCCAGGCAGGTATGACCCTGACCTTGAGCAGTATCCTACCTTCACCTAGAATGATGCCACAATACAGTGATAAGATGATCAGCTTTAATAATTGGCTTAAATTCTGGTGTCATTCAAAGGGATCAATGTCTGTCTGCCTGGGATGACATGCTGGACAAGCCACGCTGCTTCAAGGGACGGCTTGCACCTGTCACCCTGGGCTTCCGGATATTGGCAAAGGCTCTTGCCACCCCATAGTGCCTTTTTAGGCAAGGCTCAAATTCTAAACCTACCACCCTAGAACACCAAAAGGAAAAAACTAAGGGTAATGCTGCTCAATGCCAGAAGTCTCAATCTCAAGATGCACGACTCGAGGCCCTTCTCAATATGGAGAACATCGATGTCTGTGCTGTGACAGAAACCTGGTTCAAGGCTCCTGAGAGCACCCCAGCACTAACAGGTTTCACCTCATATCATGCGTTCCGGCCCCAAAATCCGGACAACACCAAGAAAGGAGGGGGGGTGTCCATATTCATAAAGGACACCCACACCTCAAGGTTGGTGGCAACGCACGATGCATCGGTGACCATCCAGGTGCAATTAACCATAGGCAAGACTGCTCTGCAATTTGTAGCATGTTACAGGCCACCCTCTCAAACTCAGGAACCTCACATGGCCTTCCTGAAAACATTGGAGGGGATAAATGTATCTCCAAACACCATCATACTAGGTGACTTCAACTACCCTAATATAGACTGGGAGCACTACTCAAGCCCGAACACTCTAACCCAAAGATTCCTGGAGTTCATAAACTCAAATGCCATGGAACAACTAGTCACCATCCCCACAAGAGGAGAAAACATACTTGATCTCATCATCACGAACATGGGATCAAAATGTTCAACACCGGAAGTATACCCCTCACTGGTGAGATCAGATCATAAACTAATCTCGCTGGAGGTCCTCATCCCGCCCCCACCTGAAACAAAAAAGACCACAGTGAAAAACTTCTCAAAAGCCGATTTCACACTTCTAAAAACTAGTGTGGTCTCCTTTAAGGCCCCTGAGCCAGTGGTAAATATTACTCAAACCGCTGAATCACTTACAAATGCCTTCTACCAGCACCTACAGGACTGCATGGATCAGGCAATCCCAAACAAAACTAAGACTCTCTGTACCAAAGGCAAGCATCCAGTCTGGTGGACCCCAGCCATAAACAAGATCTACAACAAAAGGAGGAAGCTACTACAAGATAGAGCAAAATCCTTGAAAGGTAAGACACCTTTGATCATTATAAGTAAAAAACTAAGAGCTCTCATAAAATCATCCAAGGCAAATTTTGAGAGAAAAATCGCCAAGGACTCTAAAGACAATCATAAGGCCTTCTTTAGCTATGTTAGAAACCTAGGAGGAAACTCCCAGATATGCTCAGAATTAGTTCAAAATGATGTGAAAATTACTGAACCTACACACATTGCTAACATACTGGCTGACAGGTTCAGTGCAAACTCTCCTCCCCAAAGGAGAGAGATCTATTCCAGAGGATTGTAGCCCCCCAAACATCTCCAATGCCCAGGTGAGAACTGCCCTCACTAAGGCAAAAAACACAGCATCCATGGGACCGGATGGTGTCCCCGGCTGTGTGCTTCATGAACTCAACGAGGAATTAAACCCACAGTTAGGACAGCTGTTTAATCTTAGCCTCACCACAGGATATATCCAAGAAGTGGCGACAGCAACTGTGGTCCCACTTCATAAGGCGGTGCCTCCACAGACCCTGGAAATTACCGCCCCATTAGCTTGACAAGCCTTATCTGCAAAGCCATGGAGAGGATCATAATGGAACTCAAATAAAGACAGAGAACTTGCAGACTTTGGATCCAACCCAGTTTGGCTTTGTCAAAGGCAGATCCTGCCTCTTAAACTTGGTTGACTTTTTCGAGACAGTCACCAAGGCCATTGATGAGGAAAGGCAGTCCATACAGCCTACCTCGACCTGGCAAAGGCCTTCGACACAATACCCCACTCAGGTATCATCGAGAAACTCATCAGCTTGAATGTAAACCCATACATCACAAGATGGGTTGCAAACTGGCTAAGTGACAGAACCCACAGGGTCAGAGTTGCTGGAGCCATGTCAGACTCAAAGCCTGTCACAAGTGGTGTCCCACAGGGCTCAGTCCTGGGTCCACTCTTGTTCGGCATCTACTTTTCTGAAGTACAAGCAAACACAGGAGGGTTATGGCTGTCAAAGTTTACAGATGATTGCAAGCAGTGTGCCATAATCGAAAACACATCTGACACAGATATCCTCCAGAAGGGCCTCACAGAAGCGGATAACTGGTGCCAGAGCCATGGCCTGAAGTTAAACGCCAAAAATGCATAGTCATACCCTTTGGGAAAAACAAGGTTACCCTAGCTACCATATAGGTGGCAATCCACTGAGCACAGAAAAGTCATCAGGGATCTGGGGACCCAAGTTGACAGTAGCCTTTCATTTGACACTCATGTTGCTAAAGTAGTTAGGAAAACCTTCTATATCGCCCACCTGATCATGAAGGGATTCACATCTAGATCAAGGGAGGTCATCGTCCCCTGTACTCATCACTCATTAGACCTATGATTGAGTACAATGCCCCGTTCGGAATGTATCTGACCAGACACCTGCTGCAGCTTTAAAGGCCCCAAAAGTTCCTCACCAAAAGGATAAAGGGTCTCAAAAATATGTCTTATGCTGCCCGACTGAAAGAACTCCAGCTCTATTCAGTCTCATACCGCTTGCTCAGAGGTGACCTGTGCCTGACATATAAGGCCATGTCAAACCCAGATTTGATGAATATGCTTCACCTCAAAAAATCTAGATCCCTCAGAACCACAAGGGCGGGAGACGTAAACCTTGACACAGTTATAAATAGAACGTGCTGGAGGGACAGATTCATCACCCAGAGACTCCCTATGCTGTGGAACAAAATCCCGGTACATGTGAGGCAGAGCACCTCGCTGGCCTTGTTCAAGAGGAATCTTGACCAATGGATGGGAGATCGCAGATATACCCCAGGGATTACTTCAGTGTCACTGCTTGACAGAGGCACATAAAAATGATAGGCATAGTTTTTATTCAAACTAAAGGGGTGGCGAAAGCCACATAACTATGGGCTAGGCTTATAAATGCCCTTGGGCAGATAGCCTAGTATGAACCTATGAACCTATAAGCATATCTGCCACTTAAAGAAACTCTAATAGCAGTCAACAGGCTCTCCCAAATTCTCACCCCTTTAAGAGAACACCTTGTCTGATAGCAGTATGATAAAGTGGCAGACCTGACAACTTAAATCAATCCATAGGAAATCTCATTCTCAGCAATTCTCAGCTAACTTCCTATAGCTGCTCCCAAACTTAAAGGATAATAGCGTGCACATTTTTGAATAAATCTGTACCTCCGTCAGAAACTCTGCCAGGCAGACCTCTCAACTGTCCCAAGTTTGTGGGGACATCCCTGATGTTTCTCAAGGTTTTATTCCATTCCTCCTAAAATTGGAAAGCATTTTGAGAATTTCTAAGGTAACAGTGCCAACATTTAAAATGTGTCCCTAATTTGGGACCTTTTACTTATTTATTTTTTACTTTGTTCGAAATTCTCTTGATAAAAGTTGAGAGCTCCACTCCCAGGGCTAATATTTACCAACATGAATTACACTAACTATTGATTACACTAACAATAAGTCTATAACAAATTCTATTTTGCTGCTTGCAATCATTAGGAGAGGTATACCACTAATGCTAGCTTGTCTGCCTCATGAAGTGTATTACTGCAGGGGGTATTTGGTATTGCTGCTGCATGAGTTGGAAATATAAGATCATGAATATTTCTACTATGTCTGCCTGAGCTACAATTTACTGAACTTTCAAATGGGCAATTAATCCATCAACTAACTAAACTGTCAATTTGAAAACTCAACCCTTTGAAAAAACATTTGCAAAAATATTTTTTTGCATTGGCACAATCCTGCTCTACCCCTCCCAGCACCATCATGTATTTATTGTGGATTACATTGTACTCCACTTAGTTAAATATTGAATAGCATTGTTGTGCAACCTATGGAGACAAGAGAAAAGACTGCATTAATGGCTGCTTGTACGCATACCAAAACTGCACCAGTAGTGATTTTTCTCTATAGCTAACACCAATCACTAAGTTAAAACTGGCAAGTTGAAATTCCACTCCTATGAAGGTTCATCAGGTGGTAATGTGGGTAACCTTCATAAGTAAAGTTTCAGTTTCTGAGTCCTATAATTGTATTTGATGGGACATTTATGTTTGTGAACTCTTCCAAAACATGGGCTTCTTGTCACAGCATCAGTGAGTTTATCAACAAGTCCATTATAAATTAAACAAATTGTAGGTAGAGAAGGCCATTTGCACCTTCAACCATTACTTCTTACTCACAAATACTATCTGAAGTTGCACAGTAGTGTATCTGGAAGCATGCAATCCCCAATAACATAAGTATCAACCTACAACAACAATTCAGACAACTGAAAAACAAGGTATGAACTACAAAAACATAAAAATATAGCCTGAAACAAAAATAAAAGTTACATCAAATGACAGTTTCACAGAATAAACATTTTAAAAATGCAGTCTTATTAAAATAGACAGAAACTGACTTTGAAAATCATAATTGCAGTTAAACATGTACCCATGACAATATTGTATGGGTGTACAGCTGATGATTGACAGAGTAGGCCAACCAGTGCTGTGTGTGTTTGTTCCAAGAGCTGAATACACTGGGCAAACAGTAAGCCACCTTATACCATACAGACTAAGCTAGCTATGATACTACACTGTCACAGGCTCCATGTGCCTTCACTCAGTCCTGTTCTCACATACATTTTCATTTTTTGTTGACTCGCGTTTATACTATTTTTCCCATCCCGCATCTTTTATATCTACACTTGCGGGATTGGAACTGGGCATACATTAATAACAAATCAGCTCTACGGTCTTCTCCATAGAAAATGTGATAGAAATACTAGGTGGCCACCACGGATGAGTGTATTGGGTTTCTGTCCTATTTTCTGGCTACTGTGATACCAGTCACATTTCACACATTCCTTTACAGATGATGATAATGATGAACATGTCACAAAGGAGAAAAAAACATTTGTCAGAATGATGTTAAGATATTGCACTGCAGGTATGGGAATTGTCTAGATCTATATCACCTTCTTTTCAGTATCACTAGTTTTGCTGTTCATTATAATCAGTCTGCAGAAATTCCATATGACTGCCCACTGTCACACCCAGCAGTCATATGCAGCAACAGAATCAAGCTGTGCCGTGTCATGCCATGCTAACTGCTTTCTTCCTGCATCCATAACAGGAATATTTTCTTTCTACATATTTTTTGTGTATCATCAACATATGTACCTCACTGCTTACCCGTCACTTGTTCTCATCCATTGCTTCCATTCGTATCTTGATTACTTCAGCATATGAAACAATAAATGGGAGACCATCTACAGGTAGGGAAGACAGCAAACTTAGGCAAGTAGCCTACCCAAGCTCCAATGAAAGTCGGTGATGCAAAAATATTAAACCTAGTGAATGCTAAAATACAAATGATGAGCATTTTGTATCGCAATACACTGCTACTGTAGCAGAGGAAAAACAATATGCATCTGAAAGTACACATGCAGAGAAGGTATTATATGAACAAAAGTACACAATGAATCCATACAACACAGACTGTAAGTTGTAAAACAATCAATGAAATTACATAAAGACAAAAGCGCAAGTCCATAGGTTGCAAGGACTGCACTTGATGAAGACGTATCCAAAAGGTAAGTAAGCACAAGTAAAGACAAAGTTATAGAAACAGAGCAATTTGGCAGAACATAAAAGTGAGACAATTAACCAGAATGAAGAACATGTTAAACTGCACAGGGCCATCATAAAGCCAGACCATACCAAACACTGTATGAACACAAAATTACTCCTTTCTTTGAGTCAGTCTGATGAAGTGTCAGTATATATATATATATATATATATATATATATATATATATATATATATATATGTGTGTGTGTGTGTGTGTGTGTGTGTGTGTGTATATATATCTATATATATCTATAAATATATATATATATATATATATATATATATATATATATATATATATATATATATATATATATATATATATATATATATATATATATATATATATATATATATATATACATACATATATATATATATATATATATATATATATATGGGTCTACCTGATAACACCGACTCGCCAAAACACTGACAACGGAATAACCGACACGACAAAACCAAAAGTTCAAAAACATGAAACTTCACATGCCCGACAATCAACAAAACAAATACCTTTCCCGAAAAACACACACACAACACAAGCACACCAAAAACCTTACAAACCTACACTAAACCTTACATACACAACTATTTATGCACTAACCTTAACCCTAAGGTCCGTCACTATCACACGCTTACTGTTAGAGAACTATGTATTAATGTGTGTATTAGCAATATGCTTAGTGCATTTAGTGCTTGAAAAGGGTTAACACATTTATTCTATTTCATACTGCATAAATCTGTACAAACTGCAGTTGCCTTCTGACCTTGTACTGTTAGCTAAAATCTTGCTTGTGCCTTGGAAATTTACTGAGAAGTAGGTGATTTCCGCTTGCATTAGGAAAATAATGAACAGAACAATACTACTTGTATGAAACTTAGACAAGAAGTTCCGCTGTGCCATGAGAAAATACACAGCTGTAGAAGTTATAGATAATTAGTACAAAGCCTGCTTGAAAATATGAACTGCAATCAGCATTTGTTTGTATCTGTATTAGAAGAGTACCTTGAAATGTAACACTGTACAATAGACGCTTGTGAACGGATTAATAGTCACCAAGGCCAGGTTGTTTTTCTGAAAAGTTTCTCACAAATCTAGTCATGTCAGCAGAA
Source organism: Protopterus annectens (assembly GCF_019279795.1). NCBI lineage: Eukaryota > Metazoa > Chordata > Ceratodontiformes > Protopteridae > Protopterus > Protopterus annectens. Next base: position 446,615,511 of record NC_056749.1, on the reverse strand, counting down.
AATCTGAAGTAACATTTGCTGTAGAACAATGCTAAAAGTTGTGTTTGATTATGTCAGCTTAGAAGGCCATGTCTTGTAAAATAGTATAAGAATGAACATACTTCCTGTTAGTAGTTAGACAAATCCTTGTATTTGCATGTTTTTGTCTCCTTGCTGCAAGTAAATTAAAGTGCCTTAACTGAACCTTACGTGTATTAGTCTTTGAAGTTTTTTCCTTTGACAAATTGGCCCTTCGGACCGGAAACCTTCACTTCGCCTCAGATCAGACAGGCCAGGTGGCTTGAAACTGTACGGGGAAGAAACCACATTGGTTCTTCTTATTTGAAAAGTCCTCCGACTGAATTGTCGTACAAAAGTGGCCAGCCACTTTTTGATCTGCGACTGAAGGATGGGTTTACTCGAACCAGGTGATCAATCACGAAGGCTCAGGTAAGGTGAATCCACCTTCTTTTTTTCTGTTTTAGATCAGGGACTAGATTTGTATTTGTTCTGTTGAGACTTTGTTTATAAGTCAGGGACAGAAAGATTACTGTCTTGTCATAGATCAGGGAAACAGAGCAGGTAGGCAGTCATTCTAAAGAGACTATAAAAACATCCATGGTACCACGTTAAAAAATAAGGAGTTACGTAACGATTAAAAGGGTAGAACAAAATGGATAATAATTGTACAAAAAGGTCCCAAAATCCACCGTTAACCGAAGACGCAAAATACATGCAGTCGCAGCGTGCTGATAATATTATATACTACTCAAAGTGGGTTAATAAGTATGAATTTGATGGTAAACTAGAAAAATCCTCGCTTGTCAAACTTGTCAGACAGCTTAAAACCGATTCTAAAGGTCAGGTAAAAAAGCAATGTCAATTAGGAATTCCTCAGGCACACAGGTGGATTGAGGAAGTAAACCGAAGGGAACAAAAGAATAATAATTCAAAAGCAATGTTTTTAGATAAGGAGGACAATAACTTAGTAATAGCATCAGCCCCTCCGCCTTCCTTACCAGAATATGAGGCAAGTGAACAAGTTAGTCCACCCCTGCGATATCCTACTGTCACTGTAAGTAGAGAAACTACAAAAGCAACACCGTTTATTAGAGATCCCGTCGAGACCAGGTCTCGAACACAGGCAGGAAACTCAAAAGGGGACACTGAGTTATATCAAATGGGTAGAAATTCACGATTTATGAGTGAAGAAGAAATATGCCCACTTATAGAAGTGCCTAATCCTCAGGCAAGGCAAGAAGGTCAGGACCCAACTATTCTAATGTATAGACCCTGGACTCCGGAAGATATCCGGAAAGCCACTGAGGGAATTCCCCATCCAAAAGTTAATTTTAGAAAGTTCTTAGAAGATTTGCAAGGAATGAGGCTAAGTTATAATTTAAACGGAGAAGAGGTAGAAAAAGTAGTCAGACAAATTGTGGGACCAGACTGGCACATGATTAGTGGCGACTGGAATCCCCATGACGCTACGCTCAGGCCCCTCCCACATAGTATTAGACAACAGAGTGAAAGGTCTTACAGTCTGAATCTCTGAGAAATGGAAGCCTAGGGCAGACTGGACTTGCATTAATCAATGCATCCAACAGGAAGGTGAAGCTATTGACCGGTATTATGCCAGACTATTAGAATGTTTTAATAACCATTGTGGAATGCAGGTTCCTGAAGATCAGACACATGATTCCCCATATGAGCAACAGCTAAAGAATGCATTTTTGAAAGGCAGTATTGCACCCATCAGCAGCTTTATTACAAAGCACATGGTAGATCATCGTACAATCAGATTACAGCCATTGCTTAAATATGCTAGGCATGCCGAAAGGCATTTTAATAGCAAAAAGAAAAAGAAAGCCCAAGTATTTTCTGTAGAAGATGGAGCAGAAGTATATGTAGTACAGTCCGGGAAAAAGGGCAAGAGAAATGCCCAGGGAAACAAACAATCTGATCAACGATCAGAGGACTTTGAAGGGCGAAAGAAAAGGGGTGAATGTTTTAAATGCAGTAAGAAAGGACAATTGGCAAGGGATTGCAGGAAAAACAAGAAGGCAACCACGGAAGATAAGGAGGTTGAGGACTAACTATATGATAGTCAGGAATCAGTAGAAGGGGATAGCAGAGAAAGGACAAATGAGTATGTGATAGAGGGAGTAGAGAATGTGACAGAAGAAATAGAGGAAGTGCAAGAAGTCACGGATAGTGAAGAAAATGAAATATTGGATTTGGCTTTATTGAGCTTAGAGCTCTATTTAGCAGACACGAAACCAGAAGTTACACTCCTGGTAGAAGGGAGGGAAGTCAGATTCTTGTGTGACTCAGGGGCATCACGGACCCTGGTACATCCCTCCAAACTGACAGAGAATTCAGTCACCTGATTACATATTAGTGAAAGCAGCTAATGGACAGCTGTATCAGGAGCCCCTCTCCCATAATATTGTGATAACTGATCCTGTTTCAGGATTGACCCAGAAAAGTAAAATTGTTGTATCTGCAAAATGCCCAGTAAACCTCTTGGGCAGAGTCCTTATGCAGCTATTTGGCATAGCAGTAGTTCCGACTATGCAGGGTATGGAAGCACAGCGACAAATTGATAACTTTGCAGTGCAATCGGAGGGTGAAATGTTTTATTGGTACAGCCAGGACTTGGTTACGACTGGTCCTGGGGCAGTGACCGAAGAGTTGATGAACGTAGCCGTCAGCAAGTTCCCCTCCCTTGACATTGATAAACAGCATTTGTTGCACTGTACTCTGTATTATTGTAATACACCAGGACCTGATAAGGAATATGAGCAAGAATTGTTTAGAAATCGTGCAAACAGATTGGTATTATGTAATCTGTACTGGGGCACAGAAGGGAACAGTGTAGCCAGCTGTTCATTGCCCCAGGAGTTCTTTGCACTCTATAAATCTAATCGATTACCACATGTTCGCTTAACTAATGACAAGAATGTAAAATGGGTAGACTTAGGAGAAAAAGTCACGAGATGGTAAAAACAGACAGAGTTAAAACTGTCAGAAAAGGGAATACAAATGCAGAAGTTGAATTGGATAACTCAGACCCACCCAGCTGTACACTTATAGTCTAGCGAGGACAGCTGATTAGCACTCCTATTGAAGGAGGAAGAGAATGCCTTACAGAATATACCAGAAAATCTCTTGTCAACAGGAAAGTCAAATGTAGGACGTATTCATACAGCGGGACCAGTTACTATTATGCCAAAGTCAGCATTTAGACCACAAAAGAGACAGTAACCCTTAAGAAAAGATGCAGAGGTAGGAATCAAACCTATTATAGCAGCTTTAATTAAGGAAAGGGTGCTGGTGGAATCTCCTGATTCACCATGTAACACACCCTTATTTCCTGTTAAGAAAGCGAATGGAGAGTGGCGTATGGTCCAAGATTTACAAGCTGTAAATGATGCAGTAATACCAAGGGCACCTACGGTGCCAGACCCACACACCCTGTTGAATGATTTAAAACCTCAACAGAAATATTTTTCTGTGGTAGATATCAGCAATGCGTTATTCTCAATACCGATACACCCTGACAGTCAGCATTGGTTTGCATTCACATTTCAGGGGAAAAGGTATACATATACATGACTACCACAGGGGTATTGTGAAAGTCCAACAATATTCTCACAAGAAATGGCAAGGAACTTGGCGGGGTTTACCCCACCAAGAGGTAGTCAGATTTTGCTTTATGTTGATGATATCCTGCTGGCATCCCCCACCCAGCAAGATTGTAAAGAAGATACTATAGCACTATTACAATTTTTAGCCCTGAAGGACATAAAGTAAACAAGAATAAACTGCAGCTTTGGAAAAAACAAGTTAAATACCTAGGATATGTAATATCCAAGGAAGGTAGGACATTAGATGAGGACAGAAAAATAGCGATTTTGGAAGCACCAAAACCCACCACCAGGACGGAAATGATGTCCATCCTGGGTACGACTAATTTTTGTCGGAGTTGGATTCCAAACTATGCCTTGGAATCTGCACCGTTGACTAACCTGATTTATAAAAAGCCTATGGCAGCACAGGATTTGTTACAATGGACACCAGAAGCAGAATCTGCTTTCTGCAAACTGAAACAGTTAATAGCGTCCTCATTAGTTTTGGGATTACCAAACTATCATAAACGTTTTGTCCAAACTGTAGATTGTAAGCAAGGTTATATGACATCAGTGTTAACATAGCAGCATGGGGACAAGCAACGCCCTATTGCTTATTATTCATCACAACTGGACCCAGTGGCACGGTCTTTACCTCACTGTGTACAAGCAGTAGTTGCAGCTGCAATGGCAGTACAGGCTTTGGCCTCAGTAGTGTTGTCCCACCCTTTCACACTGAGAGTGCCTCATGCAGTCGCAATTATTTTACTGCAAGAGAAGGTAGCATATCTTTCCCCTGCTAGGCATCTTTCCTGTATGACTATACTGTTGAGCCAACCTCATATGACAATTGAACGATGTATGACTTTGAACCCTTCAACTTTGCTCCCAACCCCTGCAGATGGCACACCACACAGCTGCCTGCAGGTGATTGAGCAAAAGACACTGGCAAGAAAAGATCTTACGGATGTTCCCTTGGATGATGCCGAGGTGACATACTACGTGGACGGCTCCTGCAAAAGGGGTCCTGCAGGACAGAACCTAGTAGGATATGCAGTAGTTTCTGATACTGACATTATAGAAGCGAAATCTTTACCACATAGTTTATCTGCACAGGCAGCAGAATTGATTGCCTTGACACGGGCATGTACCTTAGCAAAGGATAAATGTGTGAACATTTTTACTGACAGCCAGTATGCTTTTTCTACTGTACATGTTTTTGCGCAACAGTGGAAAAATCGAGGAATGATAACATCTACTGGCAAACCAATCAGTCATGCACAGTTTATTTTAGATCTTTTAGAATCTATTCAGTTACCCAGTAAGTAGCTATTTGTAAATGCACAGCTTATACCAAGCAACAGGATAGGATTTCTAAAGGTAATGCAAGAGCTGATACAGCTGCAAAGCAGGCAGCTTCAGAAGTATTTCTTTTGAATGAGGAATTACAATCCTCTGAGATTTTAGACTTAGAAATGTTAAAGACAATGCAGACACTTACTATGCAAGCTGAAAAACAAAGATGGGTAAAATGAGGAGCAATTCTCGAAAAGGGGCTGTACATCTCTAAAGAAAGAAAACCGATATTGCCGTCTAATTTGTTTAGATATGCAGCTTTGTTGAGCATGGGCAGTGCCATGTCTCAACAGGGGAGATGGTACAGCTGGTGAACCAAGTGTTCACGACGTATGGATTTACAAATTACTCTAAAAAATTTTGTTCGTTATGCCACATCTGTAATAAACATCATGCACAAGGGGCATTAAAGCCCAAGCAAGGGAGTTTCCCTACACCATCATATCCATTTCATACTATTTGTATGGATTTCATAGAGTTGAATAAATGTGAAAATAAGACGTTTTGTCTTGTCATTGTAAATATGTTTTCCAGATGGGTGGAAGCCTTTCCGACTAAAAATCCAGATGCTATGACTGTGGCCAAAGTTCTTGTTAAAGAAATCATCCCTAGATTCGGCATTCCGGAAAGGATCTACAGTGACAATGGCATGCACTTCGTAAATCAGACCATACAGCAGTTAAGTAAACATTTTTGCATTTCCCTAATGAATCATTGTGTGTATCACCAACAATCAGCAGGACTAGTAGAGAGGCATAATGGGATTTTAAAGAGTAAGCTAAGAAAATTAGTAGCAGAAATGCAGAGAAACTGGGTGTACTGTCTGCCCCTGGCAATGTTGAGCATGAGAACTGTTCCGAATGCAAAAGGATTGACTCCTTTTGAAAAGCTCTTTGGAAGGGCTTACTATATACCTCAGTTGAAATCTCTCATGCCCGCCGACCAGGAAGCTGACAGTACATTAGCAGAGTATATGCGTAATTTGTTAAATTCTAAACATTTGTTGCAGTTAAATTCTGTTTCAGATAAAGAATGAACCAGACCATCAGAAGTGGCAGTGCCCCCTGGAGCGTGGATCTGGCTGAAGGTAGTAAAGAAGAAAAACTGGGCATCTCCAAAGTGGGAAGGTCCATATCAAGTGCTTTTGTCAACACCCACTGCAGTCAAAATCATGGAGCGTGCCTCCTGGATCCACTTGACACACTGTAAATTAGTTAAAAACTTTGAACTGGACAAAAATCTTGTTACATGCCAAGAGGAAAAATGATAGAGTCCAGAAGAAACAGGAATGCAAAACAGCCCTTTCCTCAGAAGTATTGCATAATCATCCTGTTAACTGTACTAATGACAATAATCTTTTTGTTGTGGCCTTTTCCCAGCCACACAGGCTGAACTGAATAAACATGAAGTGTTACTTATAAACTGGCATCCAAACTTTAACACTTACCAGCAATTAAATATGTGTATGCTGAGACTTTCAATGTTTCGAATTGCTGGATTTGTACAGCTTTGCCGACAGCATATGGGGGGGTTATTAATGACTACAGTCCCCCTAGGGGTCAATGAGACCTGGGAGAACTTGATTTATGATACCTCAACCATTACAGCACAAGATAAAATAGCATTGCACTTGTCTGTTCCACAAAAGGGAACTGTGTGTTTTTATAAAAATGATACAGTTCAGGTGGGTTGGAACAATTGCAATGTAACTGTTCCTTATAGATGTTACACTAAAGGTAACAAAGTAGATCTTTATTGTAATACAAACTATGATTCATTTCTTGGATTGATGCACAAAACACTTAATGAAGTAAAACATAATTCTGTTCTTTATAAACAGCTGTCTACAATTGATAGGAAAAATGTTTCATGCAGGACGAGTGTATATTCATAGCAAGGTTACTACTAAAGTAGAGGACTGTTATTTTGTGTGTGGCAGAAAGGCATACAAATGGTTACCTGAGAATTGGTCCAGCAGTTGTTTTTTGGGTTACCTGGTTCCAGCCATACGACACACTGCAGTTTTGCCTCATGGGAAAATTCGAAATGTCCGAGAAGTCATCAAGAAACCTGTAAATCCAGTGGGACAAATTGATGCTCGTTGGAAAGACCATCACTCTCTAGGCACAGGACTGACACACATGGACTTGAGTGATAGCGTTAAATCGTGGGCAGGCATATTACCAGCATATGGAGCAGTGAAATCGATCTGGGAGCTGAGAAAACTGTCAAAACTTCTCAAAGTAATGAGCAATGCAACTTTTTCTGCTCTTGAATTGGTGACTGATGAACTGAATGCTATGACAACTGTAGTACTCCAAAACCGCATGGCTCTCGACTTCACCCTAGCGGCGAGAGGTAGTACATGCACTTTAATCCAAGAAGAATGCTGTTCGTATATTCCTGACCATAAACATGAGATAGACAATCATCTTGAGGTAATTCAGCAAGTGTCGGCCATGACCAAACCAGGCCCAAACCCACTGATGGACTTTTTCCAGAAGTGGTTTGGGGGGTGGGGTACCATCCTAATGAACATCCTGATTGCCATTTGTGTAGGAATGCTCCTACTGGGAGTATGTGTTTGTTGTGGTATCCCCTGCATGAAAAGACTGGTTAAAGACCTAATAGACATTTCAGTTTCTAAAACTTTATATCAAAGTACTGAGTTTGATGAACTGTTAAAAGACTAAAAATGCTTTCATAAGTTTAAACCGAATGACTCTCTTAACTGCAAATCCTGAGTGGAAGAGGTTAGGAGAAGAAAACAAACTGTTTATGCTTATTTTAAAAGTAGAATAAAAGTATTAATAGGGGGGAAATGTTAGAGAAATATGTATTAATGTGTGTATTAGCAATATGCTTAGTGCATTTAGTGCTTGAAAAGGGTTAACACATTTATTTTATTTCATACTGCATAAATCTGTACAAACTGCAGTTGCCTTCTGTCCTTGTACTGTTAGCTAAAATCTTGCTTGTGCCTTGGAAATTTAATGAGAAGCAGGTGATTTCCGCTTGCATTAAGAAAATAATGAATAGAACAATACTACTTGTATGAAACTTAGACAAGAAGTTCCGCTGTGCCATGAGAAAATACGCAGCTATAGAAGTTATAGATAATTAGTACAAAGCCTGCTTGAAAATATGAACTGCAATCAGCATTTGCTTGTATCTGTATTAGAAGAGTACCTTGAAATGTAACACTGTACAATAGATGCTTGTGAACGGATTAATAGTCACCAAGGCCAGGTTGTTTTTCTGAAAAGTTTCTCACAAATCTAGTCATGTCAGCAGAAAATCTGAAGTAACATTTGCTGTAGAACAATGCTAAAAGTTGTGTTTGATTATGTCAGCTTAGAAGGCCATGTCTTGTAAAATAGTATAAGAATGAACATACTTCCTGTTAGTAGTTAGACAAATCCTTGTATTTGCATGTTTTTGTCTCCTTGCTGCAAGTAAATTAAAGTGCCTTAACTGAACCTTACGTGTATTGGTCTTTGAAGTTTTTTCCTTTGACACTTACCTTACCCGAACCCTAACCCTAACTCACTTAATCCACCCCTAACCCTTAAGTCTGTCACTATCGCACATTTACCTTACCCGCACCCTAACCCTAACTCACTTAATCTGCCCCTAAACCTAAAGTCCGTCACTATTGCACACTTACCTGACCCGCACCCTACCCTAACGTCCGTCACTATCACACACTTACCTTACCCACACCCTCACCCTAACGTCCGTCACTATCGCACACTTACCTTAGCATGTCGGTGTTCTCAGTGTGGAGATTCTCAACTTTCGGTCTTCTCCATTGTCGATCTTCCAATGTCGGTGTTCTCATTGTTGGCGTTGTGGACTTTCGGCGTTTTCAGGTAGACCTATATATATATATATATATATATAAGTTGAGGGTATGGAGAGATTGCACCCGTTTTGACAGTACAGGAGGGCTTAACCACCTGCAAAAACAAAAAAAAAAGATGTTTTTCAGCATTTTTGTTTTTGGGCATTTTTTTGTTTTAATTACTTTAGAATGCAGACTTTCAGGAAGTCTACATTTCACAGTAGAAGTGACTTGAGCAGTATACATCAAGTCTGGTCCATCATCTAGAGGTAAAGCAATTTAGAAACCCTGAAAGTTAGAAATGAACCATAAGAAGCAAATGGTGCAAGGCATACATACACTTATGTATGATAAGCTATAGTACGGTATTTTATGCCTTACCTCACACAGAAACCTTTGAACAGGTACCAAGTACAGAACAATGTCAAAGAATGCAGTGTGCGTACTGAAATAGATGTACCAATATTCAGTTGGAAAATGTATACAACTACAGCATATACCAGTGTTGTGTAAAAGCACTGGTCAAATGTAGGTCCCAACAAGCAGATAGAAAATCCCATTGAAGATACCCATATGCTAAGTCAAATGTGAAATGCAAGACATGTTTTTGCAGATCTGCATACATAAAAAATATGCTACACATTAGCAATTGTCTCAATACCATAATAACAACCAGTACATCTTATGTGGTAAATACACAGAGGATGGGATACAAAGATACAATGTAAAGAGGTCTTTGCAACTGCATAAAGCACAGGCAATTATGATCAGACCATCAGTCATAACCAGTTTATGTGTCTGAAAAATACATTCCAAGAAAAGAGGTGAATTTCTTGCAATTCATTTTGAGTATACATGTTGTATCTTTCGGCTTTTCCCGGTTAGGGGTCGCCACAGCGGAACTCCGGTCCGCTAATGATTGGCAGTAGATTTTTACGTACCGAGTTGCCAGCCCTGATGTACAACCTTCAACGAAGGTACGCCCATTCACGCATGTCGTCACACAGAAGACGCTTTAGCTGAGTATACATAATAAGCTTAAATTATAGTCTGAGACAATTATAATTCTTTGTGCTGCATGGAGTGCTGTGATTATTCTTCAATACTGGAAAAAAGAAAAGATTGTTAAGCAACTTTCTGATATTAAGCATCTTTAAATGCTGCTAAGATCAGATTTTGCACTGGGGATTAACATCCGACAGACTCAGCTGTTAAAGACAATGGCAAAAAGATAAAGCAACTGTAAAGCTGTTATGTACTTCACTCACAAGCATTCACTTAGATAGCTGTAGACATGATATGACCTGAAATAATGTAATGCTCAGAAAAAAATGTACTCAGTAGAGTAGAAAGAATATGCCTGGCTACACCATTGGAATGAATTGACGACAGCTTTTAAAGCCATTCATTCTTTAGAACTTTGTTTCTCTCTCCAGTCGGGAATGCAGCATTGTGTTTTACCTGCTTTCAAAGTCTTAGAAAACTGGCAAAACACTCTGTGCTCCTCCAGTTTTTTCTGTAAGTGGTAATACTCATAGCAGATAGAATTACCATTTGGCCTCACTAATCATAATTATTTTACATTTTTTCAACATGGATGCCAAGAAATTCACCTTTGATCTTCTCAGTCAAGATTAATTTCTTATAATTCATGCTCACAACACATAGAAAGTTGGTTATGATTGGGGACCAGATTATAATCCTTTTATATAGCACATGAAAAGTTTAAGCTATCCAATGTATTACACATTACAAAATGTGTGGGTGTACAAACACAAACTATAATAAATTTAAAAGTTGTTCACACACTTCCTGCTGTCAAAAAAATAAGCCTGAAGGAATACGTACCTCCAGTTAATCAACTTATTGAAAAGCTGTATTACTCTGTCACTCTTTCATTTTTAGATGATGAGTGTTTTACAGCTTCTAAAACTCAAAGTAGAACTCCTAAAAAAATCAATTGATAGTGTTATGTGTGGGTTAGTGAAAGGCTTGCTAGTAATACATGTTTTTATTCAAGTACCTCAGTATAACAAACTTCTCATTGTGAGGTGTTTACATATGTATTCCATATCATGTTTTTTTTTCTTTTTTTAGTTGCAGAGTATAATCAGTATTCTCCATATATTATATTCTAGATGTGATCTTGATAAATGTTTTTAAAAAAAAGTATACCAGCATTTTTTTTCTACTGGTAATGACTATTCCCTCTACCCTGGTGTCCCAGCATCCTTCCCTGCTGCTCTTGCACTTCACTTGCCTTCCCCATTGATTATCAGATGCAGCTAATTATTGGTCTTTTTCCAAATTATTTACTGCTACAGTTTATTTCTTTCACTTTCATTTCTTCTTTTCTAAAGGTTGTTTTCAAGACACATTACTTTACATTTGATCTCCCCATTTGAAAAGAAGTTTAAGCTGTATGGTGTCACACTGGTGCAATGATAAGAGTTGTTGCCTTAAAGATTTTAATTGTTCAGTGTTGTTGCCAGCTAGGGTGCCTGTTGTGGAGGTTTGCAGTTCTTTTCTGTGCCTTCATGGGCCACCATGACATAGAAATGTAGTTAAGTGAATTTGTAATCTGCTAAATTCCCAGTCGATTATCTCACTAGTTAAAATTACCCATACCTACTTCCATGGCCTGTATTTATGTACTACACATAGGATAGTGATTAGTTATGATTAGTGATCATTTCTAGGGAATACCACTGAGTTTTATAGGTGCCATATTATAGGAAGAGCATTTTGGTGCTGTATCTGTTTATAAGGAGTAAAGGGGCATAACTGGTGTAAAGTTTCTCATTCTCATCCATAGATCCAGGTTACACGTGATAGGGATGAACTTTTTTTTTTAATAGAGGGGGGATTCTGTTCCAGAATAGTGCTAACTTTAAGATATGTACCTGTCTCGCCAAACCCTTCTGTTTAAGTTGCAGAAGAGGTTCAAGTCCCTTTTAATAAGTATTTCTGATACCATTGGACTTTTGGATTAGGAGTTGGAACATCAGTATTGTGACAGAGGATGACCTTTATGCCAGACAAATGTTCCTTCTCAGCAATCTGTAGGATATCAAATACAGTGATAGTAATTTGAGGCAGTCCATATAGAAATGATGTTTTAAGCACTGTATTCTCTTTGTGAGTATCCTCTGAGGGAGTTGGAATTGTTGCATATGCCTGGCCAGATTCATTCCAAAGGGGGCATTGTACTCAATGGCTGGCCTGATGACAGCAGGAAAAAAGGGGGCAATGACATACCTGGACATTGAGGATCTCCCTTTGCTTAAAAGCTGCACAATATAGAAGGGCTTTATTACCAATATGGACACATGTTGGTTGAATTTTAGGTTACTGTCCACATATGTTCCTAAATCACGAACTACAGGATCAACTCTTAGGAGTGTATAGTCAGTGTGATAATTTACTGGGTGGTAGTTTTCCCGAAGGATATAATAGCGCAGTTTTTGGCATTTTAACTTTCATTCATGGCTCTGGCACCAGTTATTTGTTTGAGACAAGTCCTCTTGCAGAATGTCTGAGTTATTTGGGATTCAATGACCTTTCCTAAATTGAAGTCATCCACAAACTTTATCAGCCAGAGATCCTTATTGTTTGCCTTTACTTCAGAGAAGTAGATGACAAACAGGAGAGGTCCCACTACCAAAACCTGTGAGACTTCACTCATGACTTGTCATTTTTTTTGAGGTACCTTCCCTTTCTTGACCTCTTGAATCCTATTTTTGAGCCAGTTGGCAATCCAGAGGGTGACATAGGGCCATATTCCCAATTGGGTAAACTTCTCAACTATGCTTAAGTAAGGTTTTGTGCCAAAAGCCTTGGGTAGATCTAGACAGGCAGTATGCACCATCTTGCCTTCATCCATTGCTTTGCTGGCCTTTTTGAAGACATCCAAGCAAGACCAGCCTTTTATGAATCCAAATTGGGCTGGGAGAAATATTTGGAGCTTCTCTATGTTCTTATTGATTAATAGCACAACGAGTCTTTACATGGCTATACAAATGAAGCTGGGGAGACTTATGGGTCAGTAATTACTCAGGTCAGTGGATGGTCCTCCCTTGTGCAGGAGTATGACCATAGCTGTCCTCCATTGATATGATACGAAAATGGTGTGGAAGCTAAGCTTGAACAGCATTGTTAGAGATGCAGCTACATTATGTTTCATGCTATTTAAGAGACATCCTTGGATATTATCAGAGCTTATTGATTAAATATTCCTGACAATTAATAGTGCATTCAAGATTTGGTCTTGCATGAAGGAGGGGCAGTTTCAGGAATATCTTTTGAGATTATATGGAGTGAAAGAGGGGTAAAGTTGGAGCTGAATTTATCAGCTAGAAAGTTTGCTGCACAGAGCTCTTGAGGATGTGGATATAACATAAAAAGGCTTTATAAATGTCCTTAGCATCGGTGGTTATCTTTGCCTCAAGCTTGACTTTGGTGGTTTTGATTAAACTCCTAAGTTTGTTGTTTATTTTAATGATGATGAATCTAGCCTGCTCTTGGTTGCTCTTTTGATATTTGGTCACGATTATCTTCCTTTTATAGTAAAGCTTGTTTATGTTGTAGTTTCACTAGGGAGTTTTTTTCTTTTTTTTGAGGTTAGCCCTACACTTGTTCCTACAAGATACAGCTGCATCAGTGCAGTTGACATGCTGGTACAAGTTAGTAGTATATGTTTTTGCATACTCAGATGAGTGTAATTCATTTGTTGGGGGGATTTAGAACTTGCTGGTATATCACTTCAAAGTAGGGATTTTGCCTTGGAGAAGTTTCTAAACATTCTAGGGGTTGTTGGGATCTCAGGATTCAATTTTATTTAAAGGAAGTAGTTATATGGTCTGACCTAGTGAGAGAAGATTGGTATTCGACACGTAGACCATGACTCGATCACATTAGCAAGGATAAGGTCAAGGGTACTTTTACCCTCGTGGGTAATCTCATTAGCTGTTCTAGAGCATTTGTATTAAGCCCAGGGATCACTGTGTTTGTGCACTAGTCGTGATGCAAGTTTCCCAGTGTATAGCTGGATAGTTAAAGACACCCAGGAAAATGGTAATGGATTTAATGCTGAGTGACACCATTTGTTGGTTGCAGCTACTATGACTATCTTAGGTTAACGTGGAAGTTCTGTAACTGGTTATAATATGATAAGGGACTTTATTGATGGTGAGTTGAATATGAAGAAATTCCAGTGCATCATGATGCTTTACCAGCCTAGATGTAAGTAAGACACTTTATGATAAAAACTGAGACATACACACATTTTTTACCTCTTGCATAGTAGCTACTCATAGACGGCCTGAGTACTCTCTGATGATTTAACACGTCTCTGTCACTATGCAGATCTCTACATCCTCCAAGGTAAGGATGGCTTGGAGGAAGCTGAGTTTTGTTTAAGCTTCTAGCACTGATTAGTAAAATCATCATATTATCCTTTGCTAATAAATTTATGCTGGTAGGTATCGCTGACTGGCATTGCCTAAAAAAAGCAGAATGGAGGTGGAGAATGTCTTAAGCAGTATTTGACCTAGCAGGGACAGGTGCTGAGTATACCTGCTGATCATGGTGTCCCTGGCAAATATATAGTGTACCCCCTTTACCTAAAGCTAAGCCAATTATTAAAACATCTTCCTTGGAGATGGTAGAATGCTGCACACTGCTAGGCTCATACCTGCCTGGGACTCATAGTCAGGTAGTTCCATAATGTGAAGTACCAAACTGCCAGAGCCACGGATGTCAAAACCAAAGTTTTTAATGTTAAATCCACAGGTGAAAACAGAAATCAATGGGATTGATTTCTGTGTTCACCTGTGGATTTAACATTAAAAACTTTGGTTTTGACATCCGTGGCTCTGGCAGTTTGGTACTTCACTTCGTTTCTTAGTTCCATAATGTCTGTCTTCATATAGTTCTAAACAGGAAAAAAAATACCAGAAGACATATCTCAACTAAGAATTTATTACAATAAGTGTTTTTTTCCTAATGCTATGTCAGGAGATCATCATACAATAAAATAGACTGAATAGAATACCCTGCATATAAACTTTTTTAATGACATCACATGACCAAAATCATCCAATAAAACAAGAAAGCATCATGACATTCGTGAATATTCATAGATATACCCTAAATATATCATAAATAATTCACATCATTCAAAATTCTTTTACAATTTTCAATAATCACTTCTAAAAAATAAAAAGACATATCCCAGTTCCATATATTTACACACAATTATTTGTACACAATTGTATTAAATTATGTAAAAATATAAATATTTTAAATTGTATAACAAATACAATATACTAGTCAGAAGTATGAGGTGCTGAATATTATTTACAGACATAACCATTCTTTTATAATGTAACAATAAAGCTTATGAATAAGACAAGACATGTTAAAATAATTCCATCATAGAGCTGTGGATAAATTATCAACCACCCCTTATATATTCATTGCCTGAGGTGTAGCAATCCATTAAGATTAACCCTGTCATTTAAGCCCAGAGAAGATTATTTCTCATTTAATTTAACATACATAACTCCTTAGACTCAGTTCTGGCTCATCAACAGATTCCACTGGGGCAATATTACCTTTTCCAAGATCTTCTTCTTCTTTTGGCTGTTACCATTAGGGGTCACCACAGTGGATCATCTGTTTCCATTTCTTCCTGTCCTCTGCATCTTGCTCTACCACACCAACCACCTGCATGTCCTCTCTCACCACATCCATAAACCTTGTCTTAGACCTTCCTCTCTTCCTCTTACCTGGCAGCTCCATCCTTAGCATCCTTTTCAACATATACCCAGCATCCCCCCTCAGCACATGTCCAAACCAATGCAATCTCACCTCTCTGACTTTGTCTCTAAACCATCCAACCTGAGCTGACCCTTTAATATACTTATTCTTAATCCTGTTCATCCTCATCACACCCAGTGCAAATCTTAAACATCTTTAACCCTGTCACTTCCAGCTGTGACTCCTGCCTTTTTGTCAGTGCCACCATCTCCAACCCATATAACATAGCTGGTCTTACTACCCTTTTGTATACCTTCCCTTTCACTCTTACTGGTACCCGTCTGTCACAAATCACTCCTGACACTCTTCTTCACCCATTCCACCCTGCCTGTACTCTCTTCTTCACCTCTCTTCCACACTCACCATTACTCTGAACTGTTCATCCAAGTATTTAAACAACTTTTAAACCTTTGCCAACTCTACTCCCTGCAGCTGCACCATTCCTCTAGCCTCCCTCTCATTCACGCATATATATTCTGTCTTAGTCCTGCTGACCTTCATTCCACTCCAATCTAGAGGATATCTCCACCTCTCCAGGGTCTCCTTAACCTGTTCCCTACTCTCACTACAGATCACAATGTCATCCGCAAACATCATAGTCCATGGAGACTTTTGTCTGATCTCGTCTGTTAAACTATCCACCACCATTGCAAATAAGAAAGGGTTCAAAGCTGATCCTTAATGTAATCCCACCTCCACTTTAAATGTATCTGTCATTCCTACTGAAGACCTCATCACTGTTACACTACCCTCATACATATCCTGTACCACTGTTACATACTTCTCTGCTACTCCAGACGTCCTCACACAATACTACAGCTCCTCTCTAGACACCCAGTCATATGCTTTTTCTAAGTTCACAAAGACGCAACGCAACTCCTTCTGACCTTCTCTATACTTCTTCATCAACACTCTCAGAGCAAACATTGCATCTGTAGTGCTCTTTCCTAGCATGAAACCATACTGATGATCATTAATCATCACCTCTCTTCTTAACCTAGCTTCCACTACTCTTTCCCATAACATCATGCTGTGACTGATCAATTTTATCCCTCTGTAGTTACTATAGCTCTGTACATCACCCTTATTCTTAAAAATTGGTACCAAAACACTTCTTCTCCATTCCTCAAGCATCCTCTCACTTTTCAAGATTTCATTAAACAATCTGTTTAAAAAACTCCACTGCCATTTCTCCTAAACACTTCCATGCTTCCACAGGTATGTCATCTGGATGAACCGGCCTTTCCATTCTTCATCCTCTACATAGCTGTCCTTACTTCCTTCTTGCTAATCCACTGAACTTCCTGATTCACTATCCCCACATCAACTAACCTTCTTTCTCTCTCATTCTTTCTTCATCAGCCCCTCAGAGTACTCTTTCCATCTGCTCTTTTCCAAGATAAAAAATGAAAACTTTTTAAAGTTATCACACACAATGCAATGGCAATATAAGGCATTAGTATCATCCTTATTTTTTTAAATGATGTCATGAATTATGTATAATATATTCACGGTGTATCTATGAATATTCATGATGCTTAATCGTTTTATGAATGATTTTAGTCACATTGTTCCACTGAAAATTTATATGGGGATAGTGTATTTAGTCTATTTTATTGTTTAATGAAGTCCTGACATGTTATTAGAATGAAAGTGCGTACTACAATAAAGTTTTGATAAAGACATTTCCTCTGGCATTTTGTGTACATCAAATTGCTAACACCCAGATGTACTCCAACACAGTCATACTGGTAGCTGCTGTTCAAGGATGTAAGTGCATATTTAATCTGATGAATCCTTGCACCAGACAAGCAACTGACTGTTCTGAGCCTGGTAAGAGATGCATCTGTATGCATTACAATAGAGATTCCTATAACTACAATATTTTTTTGAGTAGAAGTCTATCTTTTGCACTTAGCATGTAAGACTTTGGGACACCTAGTTGTTTGTGAGATGGTAGGCTTTGTAATCTAAGAGTGTTGTTGCAGGTCTTTAATGCTTGCATTATGTTATAGAGATCTTTGCTCTGTAGGCAACCTGGTCTTAAGGAATTTGCATATTACAGATTACGAGTTGTGTTGCGCATTGCACAGCTGACGATCCTTATGTCTTGGTTACCTGTGTGTCACATTGTGGCCTCTAAGGATATTAAATAAGTATATTTTTCACACAGTGTTATACTGTTCAAATAATAAGTGATCATCAAAGTAACCAAGTTGAAATATTGGGAAACACAGAGACTGGACCAAAAATGGTCTGAGGCGCTCATTATCCAGAATATCCCTTTTTCTCCCACATATGGTGATCTCAGAGTTGATATATAAATATATATATATATATATATATATATATAGATATATATATCTATATATATATATATATATATATATATATATATATATATATATATATATGTCTGTATATATACACACACACACATATATATATATATATATATATATATATATATATATATATATATATATATATATATATATTCATTTACTTATATAATTTTGGGGGGTATGGGTGCTTGCCCTCCCTGCAAAAAAAAATAATGAAGTTTAAAGGTGAAGAATGATTTTTTTGAGGGTTTGTGGTCTTTTTTTCAGCCTGTATGAGACAATTCATATTTTTCTCAAGATAGGAGTGATGTTGGGGTGGGGTGTCCATACTGTTGGGGGGGGGTTGGCTTAGTGTAAGTTGCAGGGTGTAGGTATCAGATGGTGGAATTGTCAGTTTAGGTAGACATTAAACTTTAGTTTTCTTAGGATATTTATGGTTTACTACAGCTCAGTTTGTCTTACTTGGACCTAGAGCAGATTACTGTAGCCAGAAAATTAGAGAACTGAGGCCCATTTGTTTTACCAGGGCTTCTTATATAGGAAAAAGCTCTTGTTCAAATAACTTGCTATAGAGTGAGTCTGAAGGCAACAGCTTTTTTTCTTCCCTTTTTGTAAAACAATGCTGTTTAGAATGTCTGGAGAAATCCAAAATCAATGCAGCTCTTTTTTCAGTGTCCAGGGCTTACTATGCTGCTCAGAGCCTGATTTAAACACCCTAGCTCAACTCAGCACAAGTTATAGGTGAGTAGCTGAGGGAAAAAAACAGTCAGAAAGGTTATAACCATAAAAACTAGTGGAGTTTCATAACTAGTTCCTGCAGACAAACATAGTTCTTTCACCAGTGTGAGTATGAACTACAACTCCTGGGTCACAGGTGAGTTAGAAATACAGACAACTGTAAAACAATGGTACGTAAACCAGTATCTGTATATCCACAGCAGGAAATAGCAAGGGGGGAAACAGAGCCTATGTAAGACAGTGACTGTGGAGGGAGTAGTAAACTGTGTCAAGTACAAGCAGGGATAGCAGTAGATGTAACAGGTAGAAGGTACCTTTAAGTGTAAATCATATCAGCCAAGGTTTAACAGAATTAATATTATTATTAACAACAATAATAATAATAATAATAATAATAACAAAACCACTCAGGATATGATCTTCTCTGCCTTGTTCCATTGACTGTCATGATAGGCTACTGCTTCCCTTAGTCTGTAATAGGATGAAGATAGCAATAAACTTTGAACAAGTGAATGAAGTAATTGTTTATGGCATTCATCCAGCCTTGACAGTTCTCTTCTCATCCTTTCTACAACTTCTTATGTATAAAAACATTTGCACATCTTTCTGCGGTATTCAGTCAGACAACATATTTCTATCAGATTTTCTGCAATACTGTAGCATGCCACAATTGCACTCCTTTAATTATTTGGATTGCATGAATTGTTTATGGCATTCTTCCTGCCTTTCCAAGTCTCTTGTAATCCTTTCTATAACTTCTTATTTATAAGTACACATGCACATCTTTCTGTGGCATTCAATCAGACAAACTATTTCAGTCAGATTTCTGTAATGCCGCATTAAAATACTAAATAGAGCTGGCATAGTAATTACTTTCACAGCATTCTTGTGGTATCTGTCCTTTCAGAAGAAATCACTCAATTTACTATGGCACGTCCTGTCCATTTGCCTAGGCACAAATCCATGCTACCAGTGTAGAAATAATACACATTTATATTTTTTATTTTTAATATGTTTTTGTCACCTTTTTTTCAAGGATGTTGTGCCTTTCTTTAGCTACTAACTTTTTTTCACACTAACAAATTGTTGAATAATGAAATAAAACTATCCAAATGCAGTTCAGTGAGAAAGAGCAAAAGTAAATTAAGGCACCAAAGTTACACACTGGAAATCAGTCACTGTACTTTATTGCAGAAGACAAACGGTAAGCACTTTCACAACTTAATGTTGCTTCATCAGACCACATCACTACAACTGATGCTTGGTTAAATACTAGGACAATTAGTATGACATCACAATTTAAAGAGATATTACTCCAATAACATAAGAACATATATCGATATCCATAAGAAAAATGCATAAAATATATAGAAAGGTGTGTATTTACACACAATAATATTTAAAAACATATATCGATATCCATAAGAAAAATGCATAAAATATATAGAAAGGTGTGTATTTACACACAATAATATTTAAAAAAGGGGGAATGTCATCCCTGATGGTTAGTAATATATATATATATATATATATATATATATATATATATATATATATATATATATATATATATATATATGTACATATACACACACATTTTGTGCACATATAACCATAATAGTACAATAAAAAATATATAAAAAAAAAAAAAACTCATATTTAGTGTTTAAGGCGCCTTGCCTTAAGGTAAGGAACGAATGAGGTGTAGCCATTCAAACCAGGATATCTATCTGCTTGTAATTTAGTGATCCATTGTTGTTCTAATTCTTCAGTGTGGTTTTCTACATCACCACCTCTGTTTGTCCTTACTATTTGTTGTAAGATTAAAAATTTAAAACAATGACTACTGTCTGTATTCAGGACATGATTAGCTAGAGCATTTGATTGCTTCTGGTTCCGTATGTCCCTTATATGTTCTAACATTCTTTCTTTAAAACTCCTATTTGTTTTGCCTACATAATAGGCATGGCATGCTTGGCAAAAACAAAAATAAACAACATCGACACTTTTACAATCATAGTAATTCTTCGTATAAAGTTTAAAACATTTCACAGGATGAATGTACTCATTTTAGTGTAGACATGCTGACAAGCAGCACAATTCCTGCACGGGAAGGTGCCCTGTCTGTTTGAGAGATTTTTTCTAAAAGACTGATGTTCTCTATTACAGAGCTGCTGCTTTAAAGACACATTATTTCTAAAACTGAAGTTTGGGGTGTCACCAACTGTGGAAACCAGACCTGGTATTTCATGTAATAAGTGCCAATTCTTTTTAATAATTTCCGTATACTTATTGATGTCACTTGCAAATCTGAACACTATTCTAAACTTATTTCTATCAATACTTGTATCATAAGGTATACTTGTATCAGCACTATAAGAGCTCATGTATGGTTTACATCTTGTAGATCTCAATTTCCATGCATCTGCTATCACTCTAATGATTTCTGAGCTAGAATAGCCTCTTATTTGAAATTCGTCTTGTAACTTATTTAAAGCAACTACTGCCTCTTCATCATTATTATGTAGGCATAGGGTTCTATAGACTTGTCCTTTGAGGACATTTCTAGGTATGTGTCTCGGGTGCATGCTTGACCTGTGAAGGCAGGCATTGGTTCTTGTGGGTTTGTGATAAATACTGGTTCTTATCTGCTTTAAATCAGTAAGGGTGACACTCACATCCAAGAAATCAACACATGTATCAGAAAAAGTAAAAGTAAACTTCAAAAAGTCTGTAGTACTATGCAGGTACTCAATGAAATTACTGATATTTTTACCATGCCCTTTCCACAAGACAAAAACATCATCCACGAAACGGACGTACCAGAGAATGTAGCCAAAAAATGGGTTAACATCTGACAAAACATAACATTGATAATGATGAAGAATTTGTATTCCTTACCATGGACATTGAATTTCTTTTTACTAGTATTCCAAATGTTTGGGGTATTGATAGAATAAGAGAATTCCTCGATATGAATAAGAAGCTGACTACTAATAAGATTATGCTAGTCTGTGCACTATTGGAGATTATACTTGAAAATAACATTGTAATTTTTCAGGATCAATTTTTTCTACAGAAGATTGGCGTGGCTATGGGCACTTCATGTGCAATTAGCTACGCCAATCTATCACTAGTACGATGGGAAGAACAATATGTTTTGTCAGAACCCTACGCCTACATGATAATGATGAAGAGGCAGTAGTTGCTTTAAATAAGTTACAAGACGAATTTCAAATAAGAGGCTATTCTAGCTCAGAAATCATTAGAGTGATAGCAGATGCATGGAAATTGAGATCTACAAGATGTAAACCATACATGAGCTCTTATAGTGCTGATACAAGTATACCTTATGATACAAGTATTGATAGAAATAAGTTTAGAATAGTGTTCAGATTTGCAAGTGACATCAATAAGTATACGGAAATTATTAAAAAGAATTGCCACTTATTACATGAAATACCAGGTCTGGTTTCCACAGTTGGTGACACCCCAAACTTCAGTTTTAGAAATAATGTGTCTTTAAAGCAGCAGCTCTGTAATAGAGAACATCAGTCTTTTAGAAAAATCTCTCAAACAGATAGGGCACCTTCCGTGCAGGAATTGTGCTGCTTGTCAGCATGTCTACACTAAAATGAGTACATTCATCCTGTGAAATGTTTTAAACTTTATACAAGAATTACTATGATTGCAAAAGTGTTGATGTTGTTTATTTTGTTTTTGCCAAGCATGCCATGCCTATTATGTAGGCAAAACAAATAGGAGTTTTAAAGAAAGAATGTTAGAACATATAAGGGACATACGGAACCAGAAGCAATCAAATGCTCTAGCTAATCATGTCCTGAATACAGACAGTAGTCATTGTTTTAAATTTTTAATCTTACAACAAATAGTAAGGACAAACAGAGGTGGTGATGTAGAAAACCACACTGAAGAATTAGAACAACAATGGATCACTAAATTACAAGCAGATAGATATCCTGGTTTGAATGGCTGCACCTCATTAGTTCCTTACCTTAAGGCAAGGCGCCTTAAACACTAAATATGAGTTTTTTGTTTTTTTTTTTTATATATTTTTTATTGTACTATTATGGTTATATGTGCACAAAATGTGTGTATATGTACACACATATATATATATATATATATATATATATATATATATATATATATATATATATATATATATTTTAATAACCATCAGGGATGACATTCCCCCTTTTTTAAATATTATTGCATGTAAATACACACCTTTCTATATATTTTATGCATTTTTCTTATGGATATCAATATATGTTTTTAAATATTATTGTGTGTAAATACACACCTTTCTATATATTTTATGCATTTTTCTTATGGATATCGATATATGTTCTTATGTTAGTGGAGTAATATCTCTTTAAATTGTGATGTCATACTAATTGTCCTAGTATTTAACCAAGCATCAGTTGTAGTGATGTGGTCTGATGAAGCAACATTAAGTTGTGAAAGCGCTTACCGTTTGTCATCTGCAATAAAGTACAGTGACTGATTTCCAGTGTGTAACTTTGGTGCCTTAATTTACTTTTGCTGTTGTTGTGTGTTTTGGGCACCTCAGTGTACCTGCAGCCATTTGGTTTTTGCATCTTCAGTGAGAAAGAGGCTGGGTTATTATTCAGCTTGATTACTGTGACTGCTCCACCAGACAATCACGTTGGGAAAAGTCATTCTTAAGTGTCATTGTGATGCTTTCCAAGTCTTGATAGAAAGAATATTAATTAAAGAAGTGTTCTGTTGGTCCACTAACAGAAAATACAAAGACACTTAAACATAGACATGATGTAATGCCTTTTATTGGGCCAACATAGGTTTTGCAATTACTCAAGCTTTTGAGCTGGCATGAACCCTTGATCAGGAGTTATTAAGTTACCAATGTTAAATATAGTGCTTAAATATCCATTTGTGCCTAGAAAGGGAAGTAAATTATTTATTTCCATTTGTCTAAAATTAGAAATCCTGAAAAATGATTGTGTGGGAAAATGCAACTCAGACTACAGGGACAGACACTGTCTAATAAAGACAGTCTTGCTAAAGGTTTTTGCTCCTTTAGGCAAGTGGGGAAATAAGCTATTGATATGTAAGTACAAATGAATATAGGCAGAAGCCATGTTTTATTTAACCATGCAGAAAATCAGCAGTTTGTCTGAACCTGTTCCAGGCATCTGCACTGTTTCAATCCTAAACCTTCCCCCTGTAAAAGAAGAAGAGAGACCCATCAAATGCTAATTACTCCATGCCTAGCCAGCCCTTACACACCCATATCTGTTACTGTAATTCCATTACTGATGCAATAGTTTGGCCTTATTAATCAATATCGGCAGTCCAGAACTATTCCAAATCTTTCTGGCTTATTCACTGACCTATTTTATGACAGTGTTTCAAAAGCTTTGCTAAAATCTAATAAGCGCATTCTCATTTCATTCCAGGTAACCTTTTACTTTTGAATCTGTGTTATCATACAGCTTGTTTATGGTGATTTTACTAGTCATACATTTGTGGGGATCATGATATTTCCTACTTTCTTTGTGTTTCATCTGCCCATGGTAATTTATAAACTATGACTTTGATCATGTTTTTAATAACTTGAGTTCAGTTTGTTAATGATTTTAGGTATTTTTATACCATTTCAGATACTGTATTTTCCATTAGAATCTTGAAATTATAAGTTTTAGTCAGGCTATACGATTCAGACATCTACAGTAAAATATTCCATTTATACTGTAAAAATCATGCCTCTTGCAGACTAATAGTTTTTTTTCAATGTGTTTGATGATAATGCATGTGCAGTCATACAGTACAGTACATGTTGTGCAATCATGCTCAGTGATGCTGGAAAGTGCAAAATGATCAACTACAGACACAAATCCCAGTCAGACATGATGCTGGTAGTGGTAGCCCTTTATGTAATGAGCAGAACATGTTTCTGTGGGCATTAACATCTGAAACCTATCCTCTCCTATTCTTTGTTTAATTACAATTATGTGATTCAAAGCTGTATCAGAAGTATACTATTTTTTTACTAGACATAAAACTAATGCTATAAGGTTTTAGCCCTGACCACATTGCTGACAATCCCTGTCTGACATGAACAACTTGGTGCTGAAGGTGCTTGTCAAGGAGAATAAAGAATCTAGCTAACCAAGGATCAACCATCTCATTGGCTGATGTCAAGGGACTCTCCTTTTGTGAACCCTTCCTCATAAAAATTATGTGACATGATGCAGGCAAACAATCTGGACATGATTAGATTAAAACCGGTCTAACTCATCCAGAAGTGTGGCCAAAGTATGTGCAATAACCATACTCTCTATTAAACACAAACATGCAGCTAACAATGGGAGAGAATTGGTAGACCCATACAATTAAATATCCCTCCTGCATCTATGAAAGCTGCCATTTCTCCCAGTACAAATAATACTAGAAACAGACTGAATGAAAACATGGACATACTGTGGACCAAAATAATTAATAATGGAATGATAAAATTAAGTAAAAAATGACTATACTGTGGGCCAGAACATCTAATAATGGAATAGTAAAATTAAGTGTTGAAAAATATAAAAGGTATTCCTGGCTGGCAACACAATCTTTCACAGGGCATACCACCTTATTATGCCATAAATGTTTATCTCGAGACCTTTCTTTTTGAATTGTTCGTGTTGCCTTTTCTTTTCCTTTGATGTAGCCTGCTTTTGTACATAGTTAAAATGTTTTATTTCATGTAATGTTTCTTTCAGTTCGTTAATAAACACGTATTACATCAACTAACATCCATGATTTAAATTCTGTTTCTGGGTCTGATTAACACTGGCTAATGTGCAGTTAAAGAAAGTGTAATAAAACAGTGGGACATTTTCAAAATGTCTTTAGCATAAATAGTTTCAAGCTAGCACAAGACTAAACATGATGATAGTAGAGTGAATGTGGGAGCAACTCGACATGAACAACCAGAGAAGAGTAAAAACAGCAAGTGATTAGGTTTGCAGAAAACTGTACAGAAACACCAAAATAAAAATTATAGGCAAGAGATATCACTTATTATATAAATGGGTAATACAATGTGACAGAGCAGTTACAAGTCAGCCATGATAACCCTGATTTAGTTATTTTGAATTTTCAGATTTCAGACATATTTATCTATTGTTTTGCTCCATGCTTGGAAAATATGTGTGGCAAACTACAGTATGGGAACTATAAAGTACATCATCATGGCACATATCTAGTGTGTGTGCTGCATATAGGAACTGGGCACACTGATCATGGAAATATAAAACAAAATGAGTTAAAAAATGTTTCACGTGACTCATACAAAAAAGCAGATAAGTTACTGTATGTAAAAAAATGTACATTATGTTAGCAAATGCAAAAGTGTTCTGCTTTGCAAACAAAATTACATCTATATAGTTCAGACGAATCTTTAAAGATCAAACTCCTAGACCAAAAATACTTTTGCACAGTAAACAGTTAGTGTCTCTTTGGTTTGATTGGTCTATATTCAAGATTATACGATGACCCCCCCCCCATTAACATTTCAAAAAGTGCATGCTGATTGGCCACAATATACCAATGGAAAAAGGTCCATTCACCCGAACTTTTTTTTTTTTAATTTAAAAAAAAGAAAAAAAAAAAAACGGAGCAATGGAGACTTTCTTTTCTCTGTTGCTTCCATTTCAAAGCATTGATATACTGAATATGCATGGGAATGCAAGTCCCATATACATGCACAGTACATCAACACAAGGAAACAGTATACCACCGGCGGAAGAACAGCAATGCGCCATTATACAAAGACATTATTTAAGAAAATTAAGTATTTTTTTCTTAAATAATGTCATTGTATAATAGCAATAACTGACTCCATTGTTGTGGTATATTGAAGATTTACCCATGGTTGGCTTTATTTAATCACTCAGGCTTTGTCCTTGTGATTAAACCAAACCAACCATGGGTAAATCTTCAATATTCCACACCGATTTGATCGGTTATTGCTTAATGATATCATCAAGATGTGAAACATCGTGTGCCGTATTCTCTCAGGGAGTAGAATTGTTATACACATGCTTCATGTTATCCTGACTTGACTGAATGAATTGATGGGAGTTGGGGCCTGATGTCGTGCCTAGAAGGAGCAGAGGCTTAAACCTTTTCAAGACAGGGAAAAAAAGAGACAGCATTGTGAGCCCAGTCAAGCATCAACCATAGTCAACCAGGAAGAAAAATCAACATGCTCTTTATAGGTTGTGATCTGATCTTCATTTGTGTTAACCCAGCAGGGAGTACCAAAATCAGAAGTTGCATTAAAATACTAATGATTAGAGTTTTTGTGTTTATGTAAAGAAATTTAAGGCTGTAGTTCCTCATCGGTGAGAAATCTGTCATGTAACCAAACAGGCTTATCTTTAAACACATGCATGGTACAAAACATCTAAGTCAATGGTTTAGTTTCCTCCTTCTCTGGCAAGAGATTATGACACTGACTGAGAAGGAAAATCTGTTCAGAAGTGAGATGAAATCACATAGCAGAGGATGACCACTTGTATGCAAAGTAAAGCTGGCTTACTTCCACAAGTGAAAATACATGTCAAAATTCCAGCTAAACAGCAGAAGCAATGTCATTCTCTTTGGCAGAAGACTGTATGTTGTCTAGCTTTGGAAACCCAGTGCATTTCAGGAATGTTGTCTTTATATGTATCTGTTAAATTGGGCCAGTCACGATTTTCCTTTACAATATATATATGACAGACACTGCCAGAGGAAAAAAAAAATTCTAGGTATAATTTTTTAGGATTCTTTTCATAATGGATATCAGTCCAAGACTAATATGCTAAATTAAAATCCCCTGAACTTTGGTCATTTTTATCAGTGCTGTGTAGTAGTGAAAAATTTGATTCCCAGATCAGCTGTTTCTTATATAAGTTTCAAGTGACTTATCCAAGCATATGCAATCTTTAATTTCCAGATTATTTCTGTCCTTGTCTGTTTGCTGATACCTTGAGAATATTTTCTTTGCTTCAGTTTCTCACACCCCCATGTAATTTACCTGCAACCTGCTTACCTTGATCACTGCAATTGTGCTTTGATGTTTGAAATTTAGGGTCTATATCAGAATATTGAAGTAGTAACACTTCGAATGTTCTGATATCGAACACTATTCAGTGAGCGCTAAGAATAGCAAAGCTGTAGAACAGCAAATTCTTTCCTCGGGAAAGAATTCGGTTGGCCGTTTCTATGGCTTCGCTATTCTTAGCGCTGTGGTGGAAAGTTACGGGTTGGGTTCAGGTAAGTGTGCGATTGTTTGTACGTTAGGGTTAGGGGCAGGTTAAGTGAGTTAGGTTAGGGCACGGGTTAGGAAATCTTAGAAAGTGAGAGGATGCCTGAGGAAAGGAGAAAAAGTGTTTTGGTACCAATTTTTAAGAATAAGGGTGATGTGCAGAGCTGTAGTAACTACAGAGGGATTAAATTGATCAGTCACAGCATGGTGTTATGGGAAAGAGTAGTGGAAGCTAGGTTAAGAAGGGACATGATGATTAGTGATCATCAGTATGGTTTCATGCTGGGAAAGAGCACTACAGATGCGATGTTTGCTATGAGAGTGTTGATGGAGAGTACAGAGAATGTCAGAAGGAGTTGCATTGTGTTTTTGTAGACTTAGAGAAAGCATATGACAGGATGCCTAGAGAGGAGTTGTGGTATTGTATGAGGAAGTCAGGAGTGTCAGAGAAGTATGTAAGAGTGATACAGGATATGTACGCGGGTAGTGTGACAGCGATGAGGTCTGCAGTGGGAGTGATGGATGCATTTAAGGTGGAGGTGGGGTTACATCAAGGATCAGCTCTGAGCTCTTTCTTATTTGCAATGGTGATGGACAGGTTGACAGATGAGATCTGACAGGAGTCCCCATGGACTATGATGTTTGCAGATGACATTGTGATCTGTAGTGAGAGTAGGGAACAAGTGGAGGAGACCCTGGAGAGATGGAGATATGCTCTAGAGAGAAGAGGAATGAAGGTCAGCAGGACTAAGACAGAATATATGTGTGTGAATGAGAGGGAGGATAGAGGAATGGTGAGGATGCAAGGAGTAGAGGTGGTGAAGGTGGATGAGTTTAAATACTTGGGGTCAATAGTTCAGAGTAACAGTGAGTGTGAAAGAGAGGTGAAGAAGAGAGTACAGGCAGGATGGAGTGGGTGGAGAAGAGTGTCAGGAGTGATTTGTGACAGACGAGTACCTGTAAGAGTGAAAGGGAAGGTCTACAAGAGGGTAGTGAGATCAGCTATATTATATGGGTTGGAGACAGTGGCATTGACAAAAAGGCAGGAGTTTGAACAGGATGTGGCAGAGTTAAAGATGTTAAGATTTTCATTGGGTGTGACGAGGTTGGATAGGATTAGGAATAAGTATATTAGAGGGTCAGCTCAGGTTAGAAGGTTTGGAGACAAAGCCAGAGAGGCAAGATTACGTTGGTTTGGACATGTGCTGAGGAGGGATGCTGAGTATATTGGGAAAAAGATGCTAAGGATGAAGCTACCAGGTAACAGAAAAAGAGGAAGGCCTAAGATAAGAATTATGGATGTGATAAGAGAGGACATGCAGGTGGTTGGTGTGACAGAGCAAGATGCAGAGGACAGGAAGAAATGGAAACAGGTGATCCGCTGTGGCAACCCCTAATGGGAAAAGCCGAAAGAAGAAGATGATGATGATGATCAGAACATCAAAGTATTAAAACTTCGAATGTTCTGATATCGAACACTATTCAGTGAACACAATGAATAGCGAAGCTGCAGAACAGAAAATTCTTTCCTTGGGAAAGAATTCAGTTGGCTCTTTCTGTGGCTTTGCTATTCTTAGTGCTGCGGTGGAAAGTTACGGGTTGGGTTCAGGTAAGTGTGCGATTGCTTGTAAGTTAGGGTTAGGGGCAGGTTAAGTGAGTTTGGGTTAGGGCACGGGTTAGGCATGTGTGCGATAGTGACAGACTTTAGGGTTAGGGGCGGTTTAAGTGAGTTAGGATTAGGGCGCGATTTAGGTCAGTGTGCGATAGGGTTAGGGTTTGGGTTAAGGTAAGTGGGTAGATAGTAGTGTATGTTTAGTTTAGTGTAGCGTTAGATGTAGGAATTTAAGTGTATGTGTGTGGTTGCTGTTTGTTTGATGTGCTTGTGTTGTGTGTATGTGTTTTGGTTTCAGAGCAGTGAATTTTTTCCATGTGCTGAATGTTTGATATTTTCATGTTTAGATGTTTTTGGGCCGATTAAATAGCGTTCGCTATTTTCATCTTTCGATAACATGATATAAACGTGGAATTTAAGTCTGTATTTTATCACTCACATTTTCATGATCTAATTTTCCAAACCTTTCTTCCTATCTACCTTGGAAGTATCATAGAATGTAAAGAAATTATTCAGTAGTCATAACATTTATGTCAATCTTACTGAAACATTTGATGAAATAGTTGGGTTGCAGGTCATTTACAGACCATAATGTATTGTTTTATACAGGTGTAAATTTTTGTGAAGACTTTCAGGTAATTACCTTAGCTAGTCTTTGTGCTGTATTACAGTTTTCAGTGCCTTATGAGTAATGAAGTTATGAACACTCCTTTCAGTATAAATGTGTGGGTTGATACGTGTGTGGATTCATGTGAATGCTTTTTTAAAGTGTGTATAACTACCTTGTAACAAGGTCAGAATGGATATCCTTTTACAGTTCTAACCTATACTTCCTACATGTGCAGGTTGTATGCTGAGTCACGCTATGTACTGGAAACTTAAGGCAGCTATGAACTGAACATTTATGTAAGCCAATCATTTGTTGAAAATTAAAATGTATAATAAACTGTAGAGGAGTGTGGTAAAAGACTGATATTCCAATCTTGATGCAGTTTAACATGATCTAAAATATAAAAATCTTGACTTGTCTGACAATGCAGAGGGATTGTGTTAATCTCATTTCTGGCATCACAATGCGTATAGTCGAATGTTTATATTATCTGCCTCATGTAGGCATGTTAAATGTAGCTGTCATGTGGTTTCACCTTTCAGTTCTTAACTTCTTCAAGCTTTGCCTATTGCAGCAGTTCAGGATAAAGCCCTAGGGGTATTTTAACCTAAACAGCCCCAGGAGTCATTTTGCTTTTGCTTTCATTGGCTTGAGTCAGTCTAAACTCTTTACTTATGACAGATGCTGTGACCTACTTTACTATGCATGATTGCTGTAGTAAAAGCCAGCTTGAAAGCAATGGGAGAGAGAGAGTATACAGTGTGAGATGGGGGATGCGTAGGAAGGAGCTTATTCAGTGCTGCATTTTAAGAAATGTACCAATATTATTATGCATTTTCATAATACTGCTGCTGAACACTAAGAAACAGTATGGCATAATTGAATTTCTTTCATAATATTAGAGAAAATGTTTTGCATGTTTTACAATAGAGTTAACATTTTTCATTCAAAAGCTGTATTAAATGCCAGTTCCAAAATAGAAATAATAATTGCATTTATTCTGAAAAATAAGTACAAAATGGTAGATTTCTCCATTATCAGAACATGCAAAACATGCTTTGTAAATGTTTCTGGCTTGTACATTTTTGGCATGATTAAAATATTTTATGTCAAGTACATATTTTGAGAAACCACTTGATTGTGATTAGTGACTGAACCAAAAATGTTTGAACTCAGGTGACTGAAAACTTATTTGACTGAATCACTACTGATAGACAAGAGTAGGGGTGTACAGACAAGATGTGATAGTGTTGTTTCTGAGTATAGGAGTTGCAAAAGAGTACGTATGGATTGACAATGGCCACTGTTATGTTACAGCTGCAGATCTGTCATTATTTCTGTTTATAACCTCTGCAAAAACATTTTTACATTCAGTCAAATGCGTTTTCATTCATTTGTGTAAGCCATTTGTGGTTTTTGTGGTTCTGTCAAATGAGAGGAATCCATATCTATTATCTACGTGTTTGTTTGTGTGTATGTTGTGACATTGTAGCTGCTTCTATTGTAAATGTATTATAGATATATAATACATTACATTAGCAATTTTCTGGACATGCATATAGGCTATATATTACATCAATGAAAATCCTGCAATGCCAGTCTAATCTGGAAAGCTGTTAAGAAAGACTTATAGCTTGTTATAGAGAAGGATTTTGAAGCTGACAGCGGAAACTTTTGATGGTCTCTGGACAGCAGCAACTGTGGAAATCTCAGAAGAATCACATCAAGTCTGGTTGATTTATCTAAGGAGTACCAGGAATCTAAGAGTATATTTATTTGGAGATCACAAAGCAGATTGACCAGAGGTACTACACCAAGATTGTGAATTGTCCTTTCAGAGACTAAAAGTGGAACTCGTAACTAGAATTGTGCATAGAAGACTGAGATTTTCTATTCATGTTCTATTTACTTTTGAAGTAAATTCTAAGTTTACTTTTTATTTCTTTTTTACTTTACTCTGTAATTAAATTATACTTAACCTGAAAGAAGTATCCCAGTGTAAAATATTTGCTATTATATTTAACTGGTTTTCAACAAAAGAATACAGTTTTACTGGCGAACACAGTTTAAGCTGTACTTTGGCAACATGCAACCAAAACTTAAATCATAAATCAAACAGCATTCTTGCACTAAAATGCAGTTCAGTCTTTGGGCTGGTAGTAGAAATGCAGACTTGCTCATCTAGTGCTCTGTGCAATCCTCAAACTGGTGCTCCTTCAACTCAAAGTTTAGCAGCAAATTAACAAAAAAGAAAAAAAAATGTTCTTGTCAAAGTTGAAGAGCAAAACATAACATTTTTCCTGTTTTTGCTACTGTGCAAGCTGCTTGCTAAAACTTGTAACAAATGGCTTGCTACAGTTACTATCACACATTCTCCTCACATGCTCTTCAGCTGAAATGTAAATGCAGTATGTGTATTTATTTCTGAAATCACAATATTCCTCAAAACTTCATGAATCAATGCCAGTTCTCATTTTCACACCACTGGCACCTGCCAGTCATGTACTCCAACACCCTAGTTACACCTCTGTGCAGCAGCAGCAGTATTAAGCAGAAGCAAGTAATATTTCTCATTGTTAAAGGATTGGGTTTGCACCCTATGGTGTGCCTGCTATATACATATAGGCTTTCACAGCAAAAAAAGTAATTTCTCCTAAATAGAAGAACTTTAGTAACACAATCCAGGAAATGTTCACAGTTATCCAAACTACAGTCTTTATATCACAGTGTCTGTAAACACCAGGGCTTTGTCTGGCAAACCAATTAAAAGTCTCTTTACCAGAATCTTTCAAGTACATTTTTCCATTAGCTAGAATACATCATGAAATGGAATCCACACTGACTTCAGGAAGTATAAATCATCATTTATTCTGGTACCTCACCTTTTTGCCTTGAAGGCGAAAGGCCGATGTACCAGAATAAACTGTGATTTATACTTCCTGATGTCAGTGTGGATTCTGTTCATGGTGTATTCTAGCTGTGTTTCCTCAAGTTTTCATTCTTTTGGATTGTTGGTGTCTCTTATAACATTTTTCCATTACTAAGACTTTCATTCATAGTTAAAGGATTGTCATCTTCTTCAGCAAAGCCCCAAAAGGTGTTGGATAGATTAGATAGGAAAACAAGAAGGATGCTTCATGCCCTTCAAATGATTAATAAATCAGTGCATACCAAGATTATATATTCCTCATTCCGAAGGAGGTATGGGTCTCCTTAAAACTGATTACATGTATAGATCTGCAATCGTGGAACTGCAAACATATCTACTGACCTCATGAGGTGAATAAATCTAAGATGACTTCCCTGCTTAGTCTAGCAGAAGCATATTGGCATCAAGTGAGAATAGAAATCAAACCAGAGGTAGATAAAAATCAGGTAACATCTGAATGTACCAAAAAAGCAAAAGAAAGAATATAAGGGGATGGATCAGATTAGAAGGCAAGAAATGTGGAAAATGCATAAATTTAGTTGTGAGTATAGAAAACGTCTGGAACAACTTCATGATGATCAGGATCAAATGCAGGAATGTTTAATTCAAACCATAAGATGAAAGGTTAATACTGGCAGTCCAAGATAGTGGACTAATTACACGCTGGTTTACAAAGTCCATTGAGCATGTGGGAAAAACCGACAATTGTTGGTTTTGTATAACAGAATTGGAAACAGTTGCACACCTTTAATAATATCTGAAGGACTGTATAATGAAAAGCATAATAATGTGGCAAGACTGTTGCACTGGGGATTGTGCAAACTTTATAATACTGAAGTAGCTGAAAAACACTGGAAACATGAGACACAAATCATCATAGAAAATGATGAAGTCTATAGCACATGGGATCACCCATTAGCAACAGCTCAAAAGACAGATGCAAGAAAACCAGATATAATGGTCCATGAAAAGAAGACAAAAGTAGGATTGAACACTGAAATTGCTACCCCCAATGACTACAGTGTTTTGCGTACAGAGAAAGACAAAGTCATAAAATATCAGGATTTTCAGGAAGAAACAAGAGCAATGTGGAAGAAAGATGCCCAGACAGTTCCAATAGTAGTAGGAGCAATGGGTTATAAAAAGTAGAATCTACAATTGTATTTTGATATGTTAACAATACATGCAACTCCAGACAAATTGCAGGAGTCATTACTGAGCACTTTGTGGGTGCTACAAAGAGCACTTCTGGCCGACATCAAAAATTGAAACAATACTAATTTCATGAACTTTAATCACACTTTGACTTAGAAATGGGGTCCATTCCCATCATGGTATTAAACACCGAAAATATGTGGAGAAATTCAAAACAGTAAGCAGGAAGCATCAAATCAGTTGACATGGGAAGATACTTTGGAGCCTTACACAGGAAACCAGTACAAAGGTTTGGATTACATTCATTTGATCAAGTGCATGTTGCTCGATTAGGTACAACACTGACTTTTATGCGCAAATCTCGTAACACCGAATGGTCAGAATGTCATAAACAACACCAAATTTGACATGTCCGACCGCTCTACTACCTAAATGAGCACTACCATGGGTCAAAAAGGGGGCGATATTTGGCGATTTGCAACTCTTGCAATTGATTTTTTGAGATTTTGCCGCACTGCTTTCGACAATACCCGATTGACCATCCACCAGCTGATCAAATGCATGTTTACCCAAAGGTTCAGGTGGATCTATACAGGAAGGGAATGAACAGGAAACTATGGCAACTCTGACACAGTCAATGATGTGAAGTGATAGGCCAGTGAGTTCCTATATGACAGAGAAATGGATGACACAGGGTAAAACTGAAGAGAACACGGTTCAGGAAGAAGCTCTGGAACTTTCTATATAATGCCCATGGAAATGGTGAGCAACGAATGTGTCCTCAGTTTAGAACAAAATGATCCAAGAGAAGAGTTCATTGATTTACTAGAGATGGATAGATATATTAAGATCAATGAATGAAATAGACTGCAGAATGTCAAGAAAACCCAAAATGTTAGAAGTTTGATAAAACAAATGAACACTGTAATTAGGACTCTGCATAGAGATTCATGCAGCATAACAGAAGTAAATAATATACATTACTGTGCAGCCAAATTAATAACAGATAAAGTCCTACCGCAAGAACACAGGGTAGCAAGGGAAAGGACGGGAAGAAATCAAATGCCATCATGGAAGTATTGACTAAAGAAAACTATAAGGCAATTAAGACAAGAAGTGTCACTGTTAGAGGAGTATAGAAGAGGGAGGGAAGAGATCAACAAAAAACTCAGAAAGATAGATATGATAAAAGCAATGCACAGTATTATAATGGATCAGGATTTATCATGCACTATCGCAAATAATAAACTAAAAATATCATCACAGGCAGAAAAACTTAAAAGATACATAAATAAATATAAAGCAAAAGTACAAAATAAGAAATTCATTGATAACCCAAAAAAGTTTTATAGAGAACTGGGAAACAAGGTAAGAGGAATTGAAAGACCACCAAAAGATGAAGAAATAGATACATTTTCGAGAAATATTTATGAAGAATCTGTGGAACATAAAGATTCTAAATGGATAGAAGAAGTAAAAGAAAGAATAAGATGTTCAAATGTACAGGATATGAAATGGGATGAGTAACAGCCAGAGAGATTGAAACAAAGTTAAGAAAAGTCTCTAATTGCAAAACTCCAGGCAAAGATGCAGTACCTAACTTCTGGCTAAAAGTATTGACATCTTTGTACAAAGATTTAGCCATGAGTAAGAACAATTTATATGCACACACCAAGCAGACTAACAACAGGAAAAACAGTGCTACTACTTAAGAGTGAACCTGCATGCTACCATAAAAGCTGTAGACCAGTAACTTGCCATCCAATGGCATATAAACTCTAGACTGGAACTGATGCTGACAGAGTTAATAGTCATTTAGAACAAAACTCAGTTATGGCAATAGAACAGAAGGGTAATAAAAGTAAGTTATATGTAACAAAGGATCATTTGTTGTTAAAGTAATTGTTGAGAACTGTAAAAAGGGGAAGAATCTTAAGTATGACAAGGAAGAATACAAAAAAAACATTTACAGTATCCCACATTCATGGATAAAAGTGTGCTTAAAAATCTATACAATATACCCTACAGTGATAAATGACATCACAGCAACCGGGAAACAGTAACAAATCACTCTGCAGTTAAGCCATGATAAAGGACAAATTATTTTTCCAGGGATAAAAATCCAAATCTGGGATATTCCAGGGTTACTGTCTGTCACCACCGCTCTTTTGCCATGCCCTTAACTTATTAAGCTGTCTGCTCCATGCCCTTAACTTATTAAGCTGTCTGCTTAACCAATTAGGTCAAAGCTATAATTTGGCTCCCAGAAAGCAACAACGTGTAAAGACTTCTTATCATATATGAATGTCCTTTGCTCTTGATAAATGTGCAAAAGCAACCTTTAAAGCAGGAAAGCTGCAGCACCAAGAAAACATCTGTTTGGGACAAGAATGTAATATAAAAGAACTTGACTAAGAGGGAATGTATTAATATTTGGGAATTGATGAAGGATCAATAATAAAACATGAACAAATGTGAATAAAACTCAATAAGGAATATTTTAGAATATTTAAATTAATCCTGAAAACAGCAATGAAATCTAGGAACAAAGTTCAGGCTATAAACCAATTTGCTCTTCCTGTCCTAACTTATGGTTTTGAACTGGCCCCAAAAGGTGCTGGATAGATTAGGCAGGAGAAGAAGGATGCTTCATTCTTATCAAATGATTTATAAAAATCAGTCCATAGCAAGATTATATATTCCCCTCTTCCGAAGGAGGAATGGGCCTCCTTGAAATTTATTGCATGTATAGAGTTGCAGTCGTGGGACTGCATACATATCTGCTGACCTCTCAAGTCTCAAACATATGAAAGTTTTGAAACATGAGGAGAATAAATCTAAGATGACTTCCCTGCTTAGTCTAGCAGAAGCATATTTGTATCAATTAGGAATGAAAATCAAACCAGAAGAAGATAAAAGTCAGGCAGCAACTGAATGTGCCAAAACACAAAAGAAAGAATAAAAGGTGAAGGATCAGATGACAAGGCAAGAACTGTGGAAAATGCATAAATATAGTTGCAAGTATAGAAACCTCCTGGAACAACCTCATGCTGATCAGGATTGTAAATGCAGGAATGGTTAAGGAGAGGCAAATTCAAACCAAAAGATGAACGTTTAATATTGGTGGCCCAAGATAGTGGACTACATACATGTTGATTTACAAAGTCCATTGAACATGGGGGAGAATAAGACCAATGTAAGTTTTGTAAAACAGAGTTGGAAACTTTTGCACACCTTGTTGCTGGTTGTGACGTACTAATGGCAGAAGGACTATATAGTGAAAGGCATAATTATGTGGCAAGACTGTTGCACTAGAGTTTGTGCAGACATCATGGTATTGAAGTGGCTGAAAAACACTGGAAACATGAGCCACAAAGCATCATAGAAAATGAAGTCTACATTACATGGAATCACCCATTACCAACAGTTCAAAAAATAGATATGAGAAAAACAGATATAGCGGTCCATGAAAAGAAGACAAAAGTAGCATTGATCACTGAAATTGCTACAGCTAGTGACTACAGTTTCTTACCTACAGAAAGAGACAAAGTCATAAAATATCAGAATTTGCAGGCAGGAATGAGAGCAATGTGGAAGAAAAGATATGCAGAGTTCCAATAGTAGTAGGAGCAAAGGGTCTTATAAAAAAAATCTACAATCGTATTTAGATATGTTAGCGATACATGTAACTTTCTATGAATTGCAGTAGAGTCATTACTGGGCACATTGCAGGTGCTGAAAACAGCACTTCTGGCTGACATCAAAGATTGAAACATTACTAATTTTCATTATCTTTAATCGTACTTTGATTTAGGAATGGGGTCCATTCCCAACATGGTATTAGACACCCAAAAGATTTGGAGAAATTAAAAATCAGGAAAGCTTCAACACCAAGAAAACTTGAGTTTGGGACAGGAATGTGATATAAAAGAACTTGAGCAAAAGGGGATGTATAAATATTTGGGAACTGATGAAGGATTAACAATAAAACATGAAGAAATGTGAATAAAACTCAGTAAGCAATATTTTAGAAG
This sequence comes from Protopterus annectens, assembly GCF_019279795.1. NCBI lineage: Eukaryota > Metazoa > Chordata > Ceratodontiformes > Protopteridae > Protopterus > Protopterus annectens. The sequence goes on along the minus strand of NC_056749.1, from coordinate 446,577,148 downwards.
ACTTAAATTAATACTAAAAACAGCATTGACATCTAGAAACAAAGTCCAAGCTAGAAATCAGTTGCTCTTCCTGCCCTAACTTACAGTTTTGCAGTGATTGACTGGTCTCAAAAGGTGCTGGATAGGTTGGGCAGGAAAACAAGAAGGATGCTTCATTCTCATGAAATGATTTATAAAAATCAGTGCATACTATGATTATATACTCCCAGTTGTGAAGGTATGGCCCCCCTTAAAACTGATTACATGTACAGATCTGAAATCATGGAACTGCATATCTACTGACCTCATAAGCAAGGATGCCAGCAGGCAGGTGCAAGGGGGTGCACTTGCACCCCCTTGGATTTTCATAAGCTACCTGTGCCTGTGCAATGATTTAGCAAAGCATAGTTTCTGGAAACTTTTTTCTTTTTTAAGCTACCTGTGGATGATGTGGCAAAACATCGTTTCTGAAAACTTTCACCTTTTTTTTTTTTGTAAAGCCTGCATCATTCAGAGAGGAGATGTTATTGGAGGTGGCAATCACATGATGCATAATTGACAGCCTCAATTTCCTCCTTAAACTGAATCTCTCTGTCTACAACCATTAGATAACTGGGTGCAATTGGAAGATTCATGATCACTTTATCACACGTCTGACTTGACAGACACAGCGAGAAGGAGTATTGTGAGAGTCGTGTATCAGACTGGTGGACTTGTGTGCTGCTTTTTGAAGGAACTGAAGGTAGGTGTCAGTTCGATTGAGTTGGAGAGAAAAACAAAGAAAGAAGAGCCTCCTAGACTAGTGTACTCATCAAGAGGAGAGAGACTCCTGACTTCTTCTGAGTCCTCCTGACTGAACTTAATGTAGGTGTGTTGGTTCTGGGTTGAGTTGGAAGGAATTGGGAGAAGAAGAACCAAGAAAGAAACTCCAGTCCTGACTTCTGATTCCTGAGGTAATTTTTTTTTTTACGCTTTCAGGCCAGCTTGGCACCAAAATGGCGCACTTTACTTGAGATGGAGTCGAGTGAGCTGATGCGAGTGTGTCCAGTGTTTTCCCCTGGTATCCAGTGCCGCTGCCCTCCCCATTCCCAATCTCATGCCATGCTTGCCTTTGCCTGTGCAGATGGCAGACAGAATCTGTGGCTAACAGCTTCTCCATCAACCATCGCATCCATGATGCAATGCCTGACATGAGGCCTGCCAAAGAACCTTGAAAGAAGCTCCTGGCCTACTCCTGACTCCTGGAGTCAGCCAGTCAGGAGTAGGTCAAGAGGAGCTCTTTCAAGGTTCTTTAGCAGATGGAGGGCCCGTCATGTCAGGCATTGCATCGTGGATGCGATGGTCGATGGAGATGCTCAGCTGTTTTTTTTTTTTAACTGAATCCTGGTTTCCAGTTTGGCGCCAAATCGTAAAAGCGGCCCACTTGAGACAGAGTGTGTATTTGTGTCCCTGACCGTGACCATGCCCTCCCCATTACCAATCCCATCATCCCCATGCCACATTGTCAGCATGCCATAATAACCCATTGAAATGAAAGGTACAAGGCTTTTCCTAACACTGCCATCTTCACAGAGTGCATTTTTTTCCTACAAATTGCGTAAGCCTAGGCTTCAGGGGAATGTATATATTGTTGTGACTACTGTGAGAAGATGTGAAAATAAGAACAGCTCTAGTCTCTGATCAAGTGACTTAGGACTTCCTCTTTCTTGTGTGTGTGTGTGTGTGTGTGTGTGTGTGTGTGTGTGTGTGTGTGTGTGTGTGTGTGTGTGTGTGTGTGTGTGTGTGTGTGTGTGTGTGTGTGTGTGTGTGTGTGTGATTAAACAGTGTACCGTTTTTGTTTGCAGTCGTTTTCTGTCTTGCATGAATGCATGAAGAATAAATGTTCCCCATTTTCCTTTAGGAGATGCAAGAAACTGCCAAGGTGTTTAGCCACTTCTCTTTTTGTTTAGTTTGCTTCACTTTATTTTTCTTATTCCCAGTTTCAGTCCAAATGTGTAGAAGTAAAACCACATAGAAATTAAGATGTGGGGGTGTGTAAATATTTGTAAGTGTATGTCACTATAACAGTCTCACTTCTGATGTGTTGTTTTTGTTTGCCATGTGTTAGAGCTGAAAGGGGTAAAGATTTCATTGTATTTTGTCTAGGCTGCCCTAAGTATTAATTTACTAATTACTACGTATGCACATTTCTAAACCTTTGGGTGGAACATGACATACTGAGGTTAATGAAACTAATATTTATCTGCCAGAAACTTAAGCCCCTGAAAAAAGTGTTAGTAAATGTGTGGGAAAATTGTAGCTGCTTATTTAAAATATGTGGAAAATGAGTTTATTGTGGCACTGGCAAGAAATTTCAGTATATCCTTGGTGAATGGGGTGTGATATAAGATTGATTTTTCTTCATCCTAGTTTAAGAATTGTATTTTTGAAATTATTTTGATATTTAAAATGACATAGTGCTACCTTCATCGGAGTGACAGGCAAATGAAGAGAGCTGTCACTTGAATAGATCATTTGTATATGGTAAATATTTAAACAATAATCTGTGGGTGTGGGATACTAAATACTCTGCACCAGAGGGAGTAAATCCTTCCATAACACACACCACAGTGCCATCGATTATTACAATTATGCCACGGTATAGATGGTGTGATGATTTTTTTTCATAGTCTGTGAGTTAGAAGTTTACCCTCCTTCATGGCAAGTGACATATGGCTCTCTGTATTTATTTTTATCAATGCTATCCTTTTTAAAACTTGTGAATTGTTTGAAAAAAGTGTTTTAACTTTTCTGTTCCTTCAATATGTTTGTGTTACAGACTGTGTTACAGACTGGTCAAATAAATTCAGACATCTTTACAGATTTATTTGATCAATATTAAGCGTCACCATAATTTGATTTGTCAATAGCCTGGTAAATATTGCAGGTGACTGTGTAGATTTTAAGTATGTCCATTTCTGTCCTTATTGTACTTTTGAGCAGGGTTTGGGAAGTAACTGAAGCAAAAGGAAAATTGTGCCCGTTTTCACATAAATTTCAACTTGTTAGCTCAAGAACTTTGAACAAAGACAAAAAATAATCGTGGAAAGCCCTCAGAATAGGTGGCATTATACATATTTTTGTTGGAAAGCTGACAGAATAATAGGCTTTATATTAGCATGTATTTTCTGAAGTATATGACGTCTTAAATGTGTCATTACTGTTTTGTTTAGCAAATGGTATCATTGTAGTATAGAATTTTAAAGCAGTGTTAGTAGCACAGCAAGTAGAATACTTGTATCTTGATACAGAGGGCTGTAGCTTCTACTCCCACAGCATGTAAATGTGTATTTTAAGGGGATGGGGTGCTGCAGTCCTGTCCTGAGTATGTCCCTTTGGTGCCTAGTAACTATGAACCTCGTTTTCAGCTTGTCACAGATTCCCTGTTGCAATATACCAGCTTACCATTTCTTTTAATGTAACATAGGCAATTTATTCTTCTAGGGCAATGGGCACTACATTTTGTAGATGAAACACTGAAATATATGCTTTATATCAACAATCTCTTCATTAGTTTTAGATATTTTTAATGTGGAATTCAGATGACTTCTGCAGACTGCATAGATTGTGCATATTAACTAATATTGGTGGATTATAATGATAGACGTTTAAGTGGCCTTTTATGGTTGAAATGTTCTGAACTAGGCAGTTTGTCATTACTGGTTCATATGTTTTGAATTGTTTCACTGCTTACTGGAAAATGTTCAAAACTATAAATTTAAAATACACTGTAACAAGTGGTGCAGGTGCTGTATTATACAAGGGATATAATTAAATTATTATCAGGAACATGAATCACCACACTTCTGCATGGGCCTAAAAGTGTGTGCATTTGATATGCTTTGAAAACAGCCCAGAGGTAAACTTAACCCGCCACTGCCCAGATGCATTCTCTTTGAATGTGGGTTTCAATGCTGTTTCAATTAATGTGAGTTTCAAAACAAGAGAAGTTTTAATGCTGTCTGTTTTCATTGCAAGACTGTTGCTTTGTTTAGCAAATACAAAATGCATGCCTCAGTGTTTTTGCTATAAAATTTGAAATAAAAGTTGTAAATTAAATCCAAATATCTGTGATCATTGTAGAAGTAAAGCATAAAACAGTATGCACACTGATAGATTTGAACAGTGTCTATGGCAAATGGGGAGAAATAGCCAAGTAATAGGACACTGGAATGGTTGTGTGTGTGTGTTGGGGAGGGGGCTCTGGGTTTTGCACCCCCCTGCAAAAAATCCTGCGGGCTCCCTTGCTCATATGACCCACACATAGTGAAAGTTTTGAAACATGCATAGAATAAGTCTGAGATGACTTCCCTGCTTAGTTTAGCATGAGTATATCGGCGCCAAGCTGGAATGGATATCAAACTAGAAATAGATAAAAATCAGGCAGCAAATGAATGTGCTAAAAGCAAAATAGAGAATAGAAGGTAAATGATCAAATAAGAAGGCAAAAAAAGTGAAAAATGCATAAATATAGTTGCAAGTATAGAAAACTCTTGGAACAGCCTCATGTTGATCAAGATTGAATGCAGGAATGGATAAGGAGGAGTGAATTAAAATCAAAAGATGAAAGTTTAAGATTGGCAGCCCAAGACAGTGGACTATGTACATGTTGTAAACAAAGAAATACACCAGCAGAACCACAGCGACCAGATTTAATAATGTATGCGCTTTCAAGGATCAACCTCTCCATCAGACTCAGAATAAAAGCATACAAAAGCTTAAATAATACAATCAATTAAAGTCAATAAGCATTTAAAGGCACAATGTCAAAAATACATGCTAAAATACATAACAATATACATTGAAAAACCAGAACAGTACACCTTACCTAAAATAGTAACAAACTACTAATAAAACAAAATAATAAGATACTATTAATGCTTAAGAGGCCTAGTCTTTAAAAAAGCCTTAAGGGACACCTTGTTGTTTAAACCCAGGGGTTTGTCCACACAGAACATTATCCATTTCTATTCTGCAGCTTCAGTGTGATTTATAAGGTCACCTCCTCTCTTATTATTAGTGAAAATTTCTATAACTAAAAATTTAAATCTATGTTGGGATCCTTCACTTTTATTATGCATAGCTAGAGCACTAGTCTCTTTACCATTCGTAATATCTCAGTAATGCTCCAATATTCTATCTTTGAGACGTCTATTAGTCTTACCAATGTAATATGAAGAACATATTTCACGGTAAGCTAAAAAGACAACATTAGATGTTTTACAATCTACATAATGAGGGCAATTTATTTTAAACCCCAATTGGGGATGTATAAAGTCATTACGTATATGAATGTGTGAGCAAGCTGTACAACTCCTACAGGCAAAAGTGCCTGTCCTATCAGACCTATTCAAATGCTTTAAATCCGTAGACCTATAACATAAATGGCTCTTAAGTGATCTATTATTATGAAATGTAAATTTCAGACGGTTGTCTAACACATCCTTCAATCCATCTACACTTAAAAGAATGCCCCAATTCCTATTAATCACATTGCATACTATATTGATATTGCTAGCAAACGTTAATGGCATCCTTAGTTTGTTATTGCCTCCATGTACAGAGGTTTGTGTAGTTACAACTTCAGTAGCATTAAAGGGTCCCATAACTTCCCCATTACCAAAATAGGGTTTGCAGCGATCATGTCTGCTCTCCCAGGCTTCATTGATGTATCTGTCAACATCTCGGCTATCATAGTGTCTCTCTAAAAACTCAGATTTTAAGTTTCCCATTGCTGAAAGCAACTGACTATCATTATTATAAAGTTGCACACCTGCCCTTTAATTACATTACGTTTCGTATGGTTGGGGTGCATACTTCTATTATGCAGCAGATTTTTCTTCCTCACTGGCTTTCTGTATAAGCTAATTCGAACACTATTCAGATGGTCTCTACTAACTTTAACATCTAAAATTTCAATCTCATAGAGAGAATACTTATGTGTAAATCTCAGGAAGTCAGTGGTCCCATTTAAATATCAAATAAACTCATTCAGTTCATATTCAGTACCCTGCCACAATAAAAAAATGCCATCCACAAATCTTGTATACCATACTATATGGCTACTATGCATCTCACTGGAAAATATAGAGAAGCACTCCCAATGTACCAAAGAAAGGTTGGCGTACCTATTGGCACAAGCTGTGCTCATAGCCATGCCAACTTTTTGAATATAACATTCATTACCAAACATAAAGATGTTGTTATTCAAAATAACATCCAATAAAGTACAAATCAGATGGCCCTTACCAGATGTAACACCAACACTACATAGCAACTCTCTTACATTATCTATGCCCCATTGATTGGGAATCACAGTAAACAGTGACTCGATATCTAGGGTCACAAAATAACATTCGGTTTGTACAGAGGCTCATTTACAACTAAGTACTTCCAAAAAGTTTTAGTATCTTCCAAAACAGTTTCACAACTGTCAAGTATAGGATGCAAATTTCTTTCAACATATACGGATAGGGGCTCTGTAGCCCATCCCCTATTCGACACTATTGGATGCATAGGTGGTACTCTAAGGCATTTATGTATTTTGGGTAATCCATATACAATAGGTATCACAGGATAATCAACCGAAAAGTAATCAAATAATGATTCAGTTATCATTCCAGTTATTAACAAATCAAAGATCAAAACAGCTATCTTGTCTATTATACCTTTAGCTATAGTCATAGATATACATTGATATGTCATTTCATCATCTAATAAAACATGCATCTGTCTATTGTATAGATCTTTATCTAAAATACCTATCCTGCCTCCCTTGTCAGTGGGTCGAATCTCTATAGAAGTCAAAGCTTTTAGTTCATTTAAAGCAGCATATTCAAAATTAGACATATTAAAAAACTGTTTGGAACACAAATTAGATGCAAAAACCTCCCTTATTGTTCGATCACAAATGTCAACAAAGGTATCTATAGCTGAATTACTAGGTGGAATATATAAACTAGGCTTCTTAAAAACACATTTATCCATTTGAACTATGGAAAACATAGCACGTAAAGTTAGAGTTCTACCAAAGAGTCTTAGATCTCTCAATACATCAGTCAAAACAGCCTTCTTAGCAGGCACAAAACCGAGGCCTTTATCAAGAAGTGATTTTTGAACATCTGTCAGATTATATGTTGGTTTACAAGGTCCACTGATCATGTGGGAGAAACAGACAAATGTAGGTTTTGTAAAACAGAATTGGAAACAGTTGCATACATTGTTGTTGGCTGTGCTATACTAACAGTCAAATTACTGTATACTGAAAGGCATAATAATGTGGCAAGACTGTTGCATTGGGGATTATGCAAACATTATAATATTAAATTAGCTGAAAAACACTGGAAACATGAGCCACAAAGTATCATAGAAAATGATAAAGTTTATATCACATGGCATCATTCAGTACCAACAGTTCAAAAATAGATGCAAGAAAACCAGGGGTTCCTATTAGAACTCCGAATGCTTGAAATGTCGAACATCATATGGTCGACATCATATGATCGACATTTCAAGAGTTCGAAGGTTAAACGTAATGGCGCCGTTCGGTGCAGAATGGGAGAATTTCCCTTTTCTGCACTGAAGTGCGATCTCGGAGTTGGTATATTTAAGTAGGGGGGTGTGTGGGGTTGTAGGGGGTCTTACCCCCTGCCTGCACCATTAAGGTTTTTTGTTTGTTTTATTATATATTCAAACTTTTAAACTTTGATCATATATTGTCGAACATATGGGATTCGAAGTTTAGAAAGTTCAAATATATAATATAGACCCGAAAACCAGATATAGTAGTCCATGAAAAGAAGACAAAAGTAGCACTGATCAGTGAAATTGGTACACCCAATGACTACTTTGACTTATGTACAGACAGAGAGAGAGAGAGACACACACAAAGCCATAAAATAACATGATTTGCAGGAAGAAATGAGGACAATGTGAAAGAAAGATACCCAGTCATTTTCAGTAGTCATAGGAGCAAAGGGTCTTATAAAAAAGAATTTAAAATTATACTTAGATATGTTACCAATACATGTAACTCTGTATGACCTGCAGGAGGAGTCATTACTGGGCACATTGTGAGTGCTGTGAAGAACACCTCTGGCTAACATCAAAGACTGAAAAATACTAATTTCATGAACATTAATCATACTTTGACTTAGGAATGGGGTCCATTCCCATCATGGTATTACAGACATAAAAGGCTTGGAGAAATTAAAACTGGAGATGTTGAGATGGTGAAATCAGCAAGAATAGGAGAGTAGTGTTGTTGGAACTGAATCCTTCCTGAAGTCCTAATGAGTATCTTCATATGATGGACCCTGTTTTCACAAAAATCTCACCAAGACTCTAAAATAGAGACTGTATCTTACATAGCATATATCAGAGCAAGAAGTATGTTAAAAATTTAAAAAAGATAGTTTTAGCAAGCTTGGCTACTCATAATCCTAGCTACTTATCATATAGTACTAACTTCTTGCAGCAACAACTGCTAATGGCTGTTATGTACTTCAAAAACAAATTGTTTCAATTGTCCACTGATGAATCTCAACTACATTTGTAACCATGTTTAGCATCTGTCACCATGTTTTAAAATTGTACTATGTTCTATAGCTGTTTTACAACTATGTTCCTGTATTATGTCCTCAGCTGGACTAATGTCTATAATTTTTAAATGCTATTTTTCTTAACTGTATAATGTAAGTAATACTTAATGTGGAGCTTTTCTCCCTGGGCCTCCGCTGAAAACGGACCTGCGTCCAGTCATACTCTCCCTGTCAACAAATGTAAATAAATACATAAAATAAAAATAGATAAAAAGCAGGGTACACATGTTCCAGGATAAAAATGTGCCCAATCCTGGTATGTGCACTGGTGGCAGGACTGGAAAAAATGGCAGTATAGAATCCTCTGGACATGGAAACATTCCTTCAATGGGGTTAGGCCAGGCTCAGAGGTGGATGCCCCCCATGTTGTAGAAGGAAGTTGTGGTCCACAAAAAACAGAGCCTTAAAGATGATAAAGTAGACTACTGAGGATAAGGAAGAAATTGTGTAGTTACTATTATGCAAGAAGTCCGGAATTTCAAGACAGAAGATATTCTAAAAGATTAAGAAAAAAAATTAGAGGAAAGAAAAATACTTGGACAAGAAATATTGTCAAAAGTTTCAAATGCAAATTTGCATTCATTAATACAATAAATCCATGAAACACATTATATAGACAAAAGCCTGGAAAAAGAAGTGACACGATACATGTAAAAACATAAAGAACAAAACCCAAAGATTTTTGAAAGATATAAAAGAGAAACATGGGCATGGGAAAGAATAACAGATCTGATATAGTGCAGTATTTATGCAGAGGAGAAAGCCAAACTTATCAATACAAAAAAGCAGCTCCAAAGATATTTGAAGCAAAATATAGGCAAAGGAAACGAAATATGTAAAATTTCACAATACAAAAAATGAGAACACAAAAGAGGAATGTAGAACAGAAGACTAGTAAGGTAGAAGTTAAAGAAATAAAAACTGAAGTTATGGAATACCTATGAAGTGAAGGTTTTAATGTTGTAAGTCCAACACAGTTAGTCACAGCATGATGGAATAGTGAGTCCCCAAATTAAGGAGAAAAAGGTGGAGTGGGTGACATCTGAATCAGAAATATGGACATGGTAAAGATAATATTTATGCAAAGGAGAAAGTCAATCTAATCAGTAGAAAAAAAAGCATCACCAAAGATATTTGAAGACAAATACAGGCAAAGGCACCCAGATATGGAAAATTTTCAATATAAAAAAAAAAAAAACAAAGGGGGAAAGTAGAAAGGGGAATTAGTAATTTAAATGTAAGTTAAAGAAGTAGAAACTTCAGTTATGTATTACCAGCCAAGTAAAGGATTTAGTATAGAAAATCAAACTCGGGTAATGTCATGGCATAATGGAACAATGAGTCCCCAAATTAAGAAGAAACAGGAGGAGCGGGAAGCATCTGATATCTTGACACATGATGATGCTCTGGTGCCTTGAATGGGAAACCAGAACAAAAGTTCATTTAAAGTTATACAGGAAGGGAAGAAGTATGAAATGGTAGCAACTCTGATGCAAGCAATGCTGTGTGGTGTGGGCCAATGACTCCTCATATGAATGAGCAGCACGTGACACAGGATGTAGCTGAAGAGGATGTGTCACAAGAAGACATTCTAGAACTTTCTTGTGAATAGCTATAGGAAACAGTCAGCAAAGAATGTGATATGAAGTGGGTTGAAGTATTGGACATAGAAATCAAAACTAATGTAAGAAAAGCTCTTACCAGGAAACCCCCAGCTAAATGCAGTACCTAATATTTAACTGAAAGTGTTAACAATGTAACACAAAAGTTTAGCCCTCAGTAAGAATTAGTTACATTCACATCTCAAACACACACAAACCTGGTTAACAAAGGGAAAAAATGATATGCCTCCATAATGGTAAACGTGTAAACCATCATAAAAACTATAACGAAAAACTTGCCTTCCAAAGGTGTATAAACTATAAACTATAATTGATGAAGACATAGTTTTTAATCATTTAGAAGAAAACTCAATCATAGCAATACAATAAAATGGTAACAAAGGAATGTCCTATTGAGCAAAGGATCATTTGATGCTAAATAAAGCACATTCATCAATAAAGGAGTATTTAGATGGACAACGGAATGCTTACAGATGTTTAAGATACATCTAACATTTATTAATTACATTATGGTGGCCAAGAAACACTGGCAAAACACTTTACAATTAATCCATGCCATAGGTCAAATTAATAATTCCAGGGATAAAACTTTCAATGGGATTATTCTAGGGTGCATTAACTATATTGGGACTAATGATTTGAAGAGTACACCATTAAAATATATGGACTCAATATTAAAAATAGTTGAGCATTTAGAAAGACAAAAAGTACAGTATATTTTGAGTGAAATGATTGCCTCTCTTTTTGGAATGATCATAAGTATACTAAGACTAAAATGCAAAGTAACTGGTTGATGATATATAGTATTCAGTTAATCACATACTGGGAAGAATATTTCTATGACTAGGGTTATTTTCATGAGAGAATATACATTTTAGTTTTTTCAGTGAAAACTGTATAGCTAGAAAATCATTTCACTCTTTGGATGCTTTAAAAAAAGTTCCAAGTCAATGACTGTCTGTAGAATGACTGTGGAATCTATAACATGCCTTCTTTGTAATGCTATGAGATTGGGAAATAAACTTGATGAGCTAACAGGTTTAATTGCCAAAAGTCAGTATAAAAATAATAAAGATTATGGAATCTTGGAACTCCTTTAGTTTTCATCTAAAAGACTTTGTCAAATGTGAATATTTACATCATAACTTTAGATGGGGCAGTATAGTCCTTTGGGTGCATAAATCAACAGCATCGTGCTTTATAAAATGCATGCCTAAGTACAAAACTCTAATTGTCTGAATTACTGATTGATTATTAAAAAAAATGTGTTAATTGTTCTTACATATTCTTCTCTAAATATGGACAGTAGTAATCATAGGCAATATCTGAGGAATTTGGATTATTGCTTATACAAAAGCGGGACATCATACTTGCGTGGGACACATTGAAAGCCAGTTCATATGTTGAAAAGGAATTTGTGAACCTCCTAAGTTACTATGGAATGACTTAGCTGGTTAAAGTTAACACCAGGGGTACCAATATACTGGACCTTGTTGTTAGTAATATTTCTGAAAAAGTGTGTTGCTTGAATGCTCTTCCTCCCTTATGAAAACCCAATCACATTTCATTATCTTTTGTTTTAGATATAACAAATTCTACAGTAAAATCAATGAGGATATATCAATATTAAAACAGCTTTGCAAAGACTTCCAGGGAAGTTTTTGAGTATTAATTAGTTGTCTCTGTCTATTAACTCTGACTGTTTTTATATTTACAAAATTATTGAAAACTTGTTACAGGCTTGCATTGCAACTATAGTGGTAAGCAATAACATCAACTCATTCTTTTCTTATTGGAGGAACAAGGAAAAATAAAACTGTTATAAACATTCTAGAATTATCCTTCATATGAAAATAAGATAAAATTTATCAAAAAAATGTAGGGCTTTAAAAAATGAAATAAAAAGGTGAAGGCTCATTTGGGGAGAAAACTAATCTGTAACCCTATGAATAAGAAAGCTTTTTACAAATATATAAAATAAATCAAACAAATATGGTCACTTTTTAACAATAGCATCTCCTAATGGTGAGATTATTAGGGATGCTGGCAAACTTGCTAATGGATTTAGCTTATTTTATTTTCAAACTTATCAGGGTATACAGAACTGGGGAATGCTGGATGATTACATATGACAGGTTCAAGACTTTTATCAGCCTCTTCTAAGCTAAAGGAAACATCTCTGGGTGCTAACTTAATTCCAACAAACGTGTTATTGCCAGTGAAGCATACAATTATACCCTATCTTATTACTATATTCAACATTTTATTAGAGCAAGGGATAGTCCTGGAATCCTGGAAATAGTCATGTTACTCCCATATTTAAGAAAGGACAGAGAGACTAACTCCAATATTATAGGCCAATTGGTTTGACTTCTCTGCTTGGAACGTGCTTTGAGAGGTGTGTTTTAAATCTTATGGTGAATTCTGAAGACAACATAGAAGCAGTGAATATAGACCATCATGGCTTTATAAAAAGGAGATCCACATTGAATAACCTGGTGAGCTTTTATGAGAATATTGCCACTGCCATAGACTTGGGTCTAGGAGTTATTTTTTTTGGATTTGGCTAAGGCTTTTGATAATTTACCACATACAGTAAGTATGAAATGCTAATTTAATTATAAAATAGATATATTATAAGGTAGATTGGGAAATGGTTGTCAAGTCTAAGATGGTGAGTAAAGATTCAGAACATTTGTTTTGAATACTTGCTTGTTACTACTGGTGTTCCTCAGATGTCAGTTCTTGGTTCCATTTTGTTTAATTGTGTTCTTTCTACTCTTTCTAAAATTAACAGCTTTTGGGTGTATAAGTACATAGATGATTGTAAAATAGAATTCAGATTACAAAAATCCTCAGATACAGATGGTTTAAATAAGTATTTAAAGTCTTTAAGTTGTTTGGTGAGAGAGCAGTGAGTAACAGAAAAGCATTTAGCACAAACTAAGAGCAAAGGATAACACAAGTTGCAGCTGTCATTTCTTATGTTAATGGGGAAACTGTATGAGGTGAAGGTCATAGTGCTTGAAATAGGTAACAGGCTCATCATTAAGACTGGAAAGTAAAAAAGGTATGGCTTGGATGATGTAACCACAGTCAGCAATGCTGCTTATATGTAATGTTGTCAGGATGCTTATGATTAAAGAGTTCTATTATGAAATGCTAAGTTCAACAATCCCAAGGACTGGAAAAAGTGAAAAATACTGCTTCAAATACAGAAGGGTGGAAAACTTACCCTCTGATGTGATGAAAAAGCATCCCCACACCTCCAGTCTTGTATATACTGACTCCATGGTTACACCAATTTACAAAAGGGAGAAATCCTTCAAAAGTAATAAATTATAGCCAGCATAGACACATAGAAATCACATTGGCAATGAGTTCCTGTGGAAAACAGTGATCAAGGTCATGTTCATCTGTGTTTTTTTCTTTATGCAACTGATGTTCGACAGACTTCATCTCTATCATCTGTAGAGAAATCAATAAGAACAGTACTGAAAGGCATTACAGCCATTTGTCTCAGAGTGTTAACAACACTAGTTGTTAACAAACAGCATACCAAATATGATTATTTACTTACACTACTTACTAGTTCTACCAAAGTCCCTGAAATAAAATATATGGTGAATCGTTATAGGTCAACTGGGATAGAGAGCTAAGCAAAAACCCACACTTAGCATCACTAATACTGTTATTATTGCATTTCTGAAAAGTATGTTGCTAAATGCCAAAGAATGCTATAGGAAAGCTATAGCAATAGTTCAGAAAAGCAAATACAGTTTTCAGGTCTGAATCAAAACGCTTAATGTAATTAACTGTATACAAATAAACAGTTCCCTGGGAACAATTATTTAACAAGTAGTCCACGATACAGTATAAATACTTTATAGGTGTTTTACAAGCTAATGAAATGCAATCTTCCTACACACTTTGACAAAAGCCTACCCTTCCTAGAAAACGATGATGAATTACTGAAAAGAGATCATTAAGAAAATGCTTTATTTTCAGTAAATATTATTCAGCATGTGAAAGACAATTTACTGGAAGGAGTTGCAGCCTGTTTTAAAATGTGGACAACCCACAGCATGAATGAAAATGGACCTCTGTGACTTAGGTGTAAATCATACGTTACACTGTGGACATTTCTTAAGTTCTGCTATAACAACTTTTCTATCTGAGAAGTATTGGCTGTTTTAAGATGGCAAGGTGCAAATATTTCACAGAATGCGCAATTTTCCAAGTTAAGGTTATAATCTATTTTTTAAGTGTTTACTTATAGAGGTCGTAGTAAACATGCTTCACTGTGAGGTGTATGTAGTCAGTTTAAAATGTAATAGTATTTTACAGAAAGCATAACAATATTTTTTATTTGATGTTACAATGTTTTCAGCCTGATTAAATCATAAAGTCACAAGAAAAGAGAGTTTACTATCTAAGATTTATAGTCTGAATTATGAAGAGGATATGCAACAGCTGTGTCTAGCTAAGTAGCTTTTACTTTATTTCCCTGTTCAGGTTCACATTAGTGCTGGACTGCTGGACTGTTGACAGAGTTAGGGAGCACACCAGCTGTGCTTTGAAATTTACAAACTGCATCTGAGCAGCTGATCAAAGTGGAGGCTGGAAGGAAAGAAACACTGAAACCATGTGCTTGGCTTGTAATTCTGCTTCAAGTAGAGCAGACGATTACGAACATGCAGAAGGTCTCTAGGTATACTGGCAGCAACTAGTAGGCAGGTAATTATTACTGAAAGTGAGTGGATTGTTTTTAAAATTACATTTCCCTGCTGTTGTCCAGAAACTTACACACTGACAGGTATTTAATACTGCAGTATTCTACTTTTTTACTAGTTCTTTTTTTTTTTTATTTAGCCTGTTATGCATTTATTTACTTATTTATTTTATGAACGTTATCACATTTACTAACTCACAGAAGCATAACATTCATAGGATAGTGTGTAACATAATGCCACTGTGATCATTTTGAACAGGGATAATGATTAGTCTTTAACATACAACTTTTGCAATAAAACATTGACTAACAATAAGGAAAAGACGAAAAAAAGAACAAAAAATATAAGAATTACAGTAAACCAAACTAAATTATACTAACTTTTGTAGGTAAAATATTTAATATTAAGTCCATTTCTGCACTGCAATTGCCTGGTTGTACCATCTGCAAAAGTGTATATGAAGTTGGTGGAATACTGATAGATCTGCTGCTGTGTAGCATTTCCAATGGGTAATCATAAAGGATAAGACTGTAGATACAACTGACATAGTCTAAAAGTATTCTGTAACTTCAAGTTTGGTATTCAAGTGCTCAATTCCAAAGGGTCAGAATCCAATATCACATTGTGAGGGAGAATGTGTTTTCAATGTCCATGCTATACCATTCATAACTTTCCTCCAAATTCGTTGAGCCTGTGTGAAAAATCTAGTTACTTGGGTCTGACAATATCAACACTGGTCCCTCTGCATGAGACCCTTCTTGTTTAAGATAATTAGGGAGACACTGACAAATGCAAACCTGGACAGCAAGGTCCATGTTTTTCTTTTGTCTTTGTTATTCCTTTTGGGTAAGTTGAACCCCTAGCTGATTGTTCCAGTTGTTTAGATTATTTACCAGCAAGCAACAAAATTCCTTTTTCCTCCAGACTTACAGAGTGTTCTTTCTGCATCTTGAGGGTTGTGCTTTCCTACCTTATAATATTTTGCCTAGCCAAGGTACAGATTTAAAAAAAGGGCCTGGCTTTGGCATTTCAGTAGCAGTGGGTTAAATTTTCTTTGGAGGTGTTGGTAGTATAGTGATCCCGCATAGGCAATATATCTCAACCATAGTGTGATCTGTTAAAGGGAATGGCTGGATTGTTACCCTGTGCATTGTGGGCCTCACATGTTGTTTACTAGCCAGAAATCTAACCTACTACCTACTCCTAATGTGTAATAAGTGTATTCTAACTGGCATTGGAGTAAATGTATCCATATATCTAACAGGGAAAACTCCTTTGCTATGTTTTTAGCACTGTTGTCTTTTTTTGGGAAGGCTGAATGTCCCCTGGCAACCTTTATAGAAAAAATATCCATAACCATATTAAAATCTCCACAATAATAAGAGCATATAAAAGGAGCATGAGGTATTTAATATTCTCTCTAACTGATTCACAGGATCAGGGCAGTCTGCTCTGAGTCTTAATAACTGTCCAGTAGTACATTCCTCAGTTCAGTTCCCAACTTTAGCACAATCCAAAACTCCTGTTCATCTGCATATACTTGATGAACTGCCTGTTTAAGATCACTGAGAATTAATACTGCCATTACCCTTTTACATACTGTGGTACAGTAAAAACATTTCTGACCTTTCAGTTTACCTAGTGGTTGCCCTGCACTCCTGTTTTAATCCAAGTTTCCTGTGAAAAAGTATGTGCAACCTATGCTTAAAACAAATTTTCAGTAAAGCTTGGTTTTGCAATAGATGAAATTATCCTGACATTCCATGATTACTTTGCTATTATTTATATACAGTTTACTTCTTTTGATAAAGAAATTTTACTTTAACCTCTAGTCAGATCTATGCATATGCTATATATGTTCCTAGAACAGTGCTAGAGGACAAAGTCCATATGTCCGGCTATATGAATTCATAAAAGTAGTCAAAACATAAAGGGGTAAGGTTAGAAAGATGAAAAGGTTCAAGTAAAGAAAAACAAAAGAAGGAAAAAAAAACAGTATGTAGTTTGGTATAGCTCCTTTGACCACAACTACAAGAGATACCCTTGGGTAGGAATTGGAAGAGTTTTCCTTTCACTCATGACAAGCTCCCCTCACCCTAGTACACATTCATTTGTCTCCATAGAAAAGGCTTTCAGATTTAAAAACAATGTACAAAAAATGCATTAGCCATCAACTTGCTCTACAACTGTGCAACTGGAATGAGGGTGGCCAAAAGGTCATCACTGATTGCTTAACAAACAGGGCACATTTATCTCTGAAAGCAGTTACTGGTCTTCGCAGTTCACCACAGATGAGATACAGCACAGACTCACTCCTTTCCTGAAGAGATTATATTTCTCAATTAAATTAGCCATGACAAAAGTAATGCATTTGACCTCAAGTATTTTCCTTGCTGTGTGGTGGGTCTGGGATTGCTGTAATTGCTTCTGAGGATTCCACTTGATCCTTCCATGATTTTTTCATGGTACTAATTTCTCCTATCAAGGTCTCTGGCATGGAGAAAGACTTGTCCTCTTGCCCCAGGGCTTCCCCATCCAGCACTGAATGCACTAGTAGTTCATTTTTTATGGCATGGTATATCCTTATCTAGATTGTATTCTTCAGTCTGGAAAGAGCTGGGAGCCTGTTGGGGGATTAGGCCACTTTTCCTCACTCTTCCTATCTTTTGCTGCCAACGGTTTTGTGGAGATATTGACTCAGAGTTACCTCTTTTTTAAAACTAGAGGTACTCTGGTCACTATTTTGCACTGCCACTGCACATGCTTGGTGGCAGTTAGGAAATACATCATGTAAAATACTTGTCCACTACTTGTGCAGTAAAGAACAATGACTGGGTCACACTTTTATCGATTCCTAGCACTGCTGGGCATCATAGGTTTACTTTAAATTTCAAGCCATGAAACTGTTTCATGTAAGGGACTGTTTGCTTTCTTTATGGGTAGAGGGTTGTACCTCAGCCGGGGTGACCTCACTGTTCTCCCAGCAATTTGACATCCATTGCCACAATATTTGATAACATTTAAAATCAGATATTGCTAACTATAACTGAGGTATTTGAAGGTAAAGAACATGGCAGGTTGTTCCTGCTATTTCTTTTTTTTTCTCTAATAATTTTTAATTAAAGTTTCAAAACAAACATGAATAATAATAAATTTTCAATAGCAATAAAAAGTTATGATAATACCAAACTGAATAGAACATGAATTAATGTTCTTATCTGTAAAGGAAAAGAGATATAAATTACTAACAAAACAACTATTTACAAAGGGTGTCTGCTAATACACAATTAAACTTATATATATATATATATATATATATATATATATATATATATATATATTTCAGTTGATACCATAGATCAGTCATTGTTTGTTTAAAAATTCACTTAGTCCTTTCCATGAATTATATGAGGTTGTGAGTCTTGCGGTTCTTGTTCTTACTGTCATAATCTCCAAATGCCTAACTTCAGAAGCGATATTTCTGCATCCTTTAAAAGAGGGAATGATATCACTTCTCCAGTTTCTTGTTATTACTTTCCTTGTGATTGACAATATGCACCACAAAATTGTATATTTCACCTTTGTAACACTTTCAGGTATTGGAGCATTAAAGAGAATCAAGGATTTGGTTAAAATTAATTTTTCAGAGAATAGAGCCTGTAAACATTATCTAATTTCTTCCCAATATCTTTTTATTTCAACACATTCAAAACATATATGTTCCCAATCTGCTTTCTCATTTGGTTTACATCTCCAAGTAATTCTAGTTTTAGATATGATTTCTAATTTATGTGGCGTATAAAATGATCAATGTATATATTTCCATGAGAACAGTTTCCATTTAAGTGAAGATGTAGTTAGTTTAGATGATTTTAAAATCAATTGTTTATCTTCTTCACTTGGGAATTTTTGTATTCATATTCTTAAAATAGTTCCAGTATGATTCTTTAATGTATTACATCTCTATTCTTATTGTTTTATATGTTTTGAATAATATGTTACTTGCTATCTTTTGCTGCATAAAGATAATTAAAAATTCAATAAACTTTGGAATAGATTGTTTAACTGTTGGTCGCATAATCTCTATTCTTTTTTCAACATATTGTATGTAGTTTTGAACATGTAAACATAGTTCTTTCTCCAAATTAAATGTATCCAGTATATAAGATTGAAAAGGCATTCTCTTTATGCAAAAGTTGAGACCAATATATTAAGTTGTTTACTTTAAAACTTTTCATAATCAACTCACTAGAAGATGTAATTTTATTTTATGTGTAAGCTATTGGAAAAATTAGAAATAACTAAGCCTTATATGATAGAATTTTGAGTAAAAAGATTTTCAATGGTCTTATTGCTGTATTATGTCTGAACTGATTTTAGGGTTGGAATTATTCATAAATTCTTTTTTAGTAACCAATACATGGAATTATGAGAAGTTATATGTTTATAATGATGTGTCAAAACAGCAGATTGAATTAAAAATGACCAAAAATAGATTTCCATTTGGCTGTATAAAAGGAATTTGACCATAAGATTATTATTTGGGTGACAGAAGCAATGGAATATAATTCAAGGTCTGGTGAACTAATACCCCCATTTGACCAGTCTCTGATATAATTATTTAGTGCTATTCTTGGTTTGCTGGGAAACCATAAGAATTTTAGGAATAATTAGTTAAACTTTCTATATTTATTAGGGTAGTCTTATTGTTATCAATTTCTTTTTAATGTTTTCTGCAATAACTATTCCTAAATACTTTATTTGTCATTCTTTTGCTATATATTTCTTAAAATCTTCTTGTATATCTTTATTACCATAATATATAGCCAGGATTTCTATCTTGTTTTAATTGAAAGTGAGTCCCAGTTTTCTTTGAAAATCTTCTATCAGGGAAAAAAAGAGTTATAAGAGATTTATTATAATCTTTTAAAGTTAAAAGAATATCGTCAGCAAATAACTGAATCTTGAATGTTAGATCTTTGTTCCTATACACTTCTTTAATGTCAGTATGTGATCTTATATGATTAGCAAATGGCTCAATAACTAAAGTAAATAATAATGGTGTTTTGTGCCTTTTATTATTTTTATTGGTTATGATGTAAATTAACCTATTTTAATATATGATTTCGAGTTAGTACATAAAAGATTAGTGACCCGTATAAAATGTTGAGAAAAGTTGCATTCTTCTGGTACTAATGAAAGATACTTCCAATTTACAGAATCAAAAGCACAGTTAATATCAAGACTTAATATCATTAAATTTTCTTTTGTTTTATTGGCCAGATCAATTAATGACATTATTCTCTTTATATTGTCAGACGCGGTAGTATGGCGGTAGCGTTGTTACCTCACAGCAAGAGGTTCTCCCATTCGATTCTCGGCTGGGCTTGGGAGTGCCTTCTGTGTGGAGTCTGCATGTCCTTCCCACAGTTGTGCAGCATTCAAAAGACATGGGTGCATAAATGGGTGTGCCTTCGTTGAAGGTTGGGCGTCGAGCTGGCACCTCGGCGTTTCATAAAAATCTACTGCCAATCATTAGCCGACCGGAGTTCTGCTGTGGCAACCCCTTACCAGGAAAAGCCGAAAGACAAACATTCTCTTTATATTGTCATATAAGTTCCTATTTGTAATAAAACCTGTTTGATCATTATCAATTAAAGAGGAGGGAAACTGTTTTAATCTGTCTGTATGTATGACCATAAATACTTTATAATTAATATTCAACAATGAGACTGGTCTATTGGATGAGTATTTTATTGGATCATTATCTGTCTTTAATATTGGAGTAAGGAGAGAGAGTTATCCCAGGAGGGGGTGAACTGCTTCTAGGTTTTTGACCATATTAAAAACTTCAAGTAGTATATTTAAAGTTTTTTTAGTCATTAATTTATAAACTTCAGGGATGATACCATCATTGACAGGAACTTTATTTTTTGCTTTTTAATATGGGACTTTAATTCAGAAATTGAAATGGGTTTATCTATATTATTAATCTAGTCCATGTTTATTTTTTTCTTAGTGTATTTCTTTATGAATTTCTATATTTATTCATTAGAGTATTTTAATATGTTTTCCTCATTTATTTTTATAAAATAGTCTTTAAACTCTTTTAATCTATCTTCTAAGTCTAAAAATGTTATTTTTGGAAGATGAGAATATTTTTCTAATATGATTGGACTTGTTTAGTTGTCATAGCCAGATTATTCATATACTTTGGGTTAACTGAATGATTTATGATTTTCATTCTCTCTAAGTTTATCTTTGTTTTGTGATTTAAAATTTCTAAATACTTATTTTGCAGTTCATTTAACTGTTGTAGCTTGTCTGGGTTTGTATTTTGACTATCTAGTTTTCAATTATCTAGTTTCTATTGTAGTTCTATCAAATCTTTATCACATTGCTTTTTTTATAAGTACACCAAGATACACTTCTGTCATAAATATATGCTTTGAAGGCACCCCAGATGTATAGCTTAGAAGTATCTAGTGTATTTGGATTTGGATAAATTCCAGTTTTTTTTTGTAGAAATTCTTTAAATTAGTTATATACGTGGGTATGCACCTTATTGGATTTTTAGAATTTTGTTGTAGTATAAGTTGACAGGTTATTGCATTATGGCATGAAAGTGGACATGTTATAGTCTTTACTCTAGCTAAACTATGTTTTAAGTCTATATATATATATATATATATATATATATATATATATATATATATATATATATATATGGATCTACCTGACTTCATCGACTGTTCACAACAGCGACAGTGACTCAGAAGATCGACAAGTCAGAAGACCGACGGAGGAAACCACTGACACTGAGAACACTGAGATGGGGAAAGGATGTGTAAGTATGCGGTAGTGACGGCCGTTAGGGTGCGAGTAAGGTAAGTGTGTGATGTTGACGGTCTGTAGGTATAGGGGTGGGATAAGTGAGTTAGGGTTTGGGCGCGGGTTAGGTAAGGGTGCGAGTAAGGTAAGTGTGCGATGTTGACGGTCTGTAGGGATAGGGGTGGGATAAGTGAGTTAGGGTTAGGGTTAGGGCGCGGGTTAGGTAAGGGTGCAGTAGTGATATTTTTTGGGTTAGGGGCGGGTTAAGTGAGTTAGGGTTAGGGCGCGGGTTAGGTGAGTGTGCGATAGTGACGGACCTTAGGGTTAGGGTTTCGGTTAGGGTTGTAGATAGTTGTGTATGTAAGGGTGAGTGTTGGTTTGTGAGGATTTTGGTGTGCTTGTGTTGTGTGTGTGGGTTTTGGACAGGGGATTTGTTGTGTTTGTTGTTATGATGTGTCGAGTGTATGAGGTGTCGTGTTTGTGAACTGTCGCTTATGTGGTGTCGGTGAAGTCACTGTCGATTATGTGGTGTCGGTGAAGTCGCTGTCGCTGTTGTGAACAGTCGATGAAGTCAGGTAGATCCATATATATATATATATATATATATATATATATATATATATATATATATATATTCTATCAATCCTTGCTTGCGTTCCATGTCTGTTAAAGGAGTGTTTAAAGAAAAGTGAATCTGGGACTGCATAATCTTGAATGTCTTTGAGTTGTACTAGATCAATAAATTCTTTAAGTTCTTTAGCTGATGGAGAGAGTTTTCTTTTTTTTTTTTGTGGAGTTTGATTCTTCCTCTTTTGTTATACAATTAAAATCTCCTACTATTATTAGACTTCCTTTTAAAAGATTTATTATTTGTTCCATTTGTTTCTTTACACTTCTTACTCCTATTCCAGGAAACCAATAGAGATTTAAAGTGTGTATGTTTTTGTTAATTTCCAATGTAACAACACATTAGATCATTATCATATGTGTAAGTGTTAATTATTTTAGGAACAGGGATGGTGTTTTCCATAGTATTGTTACACCTCTTCTTTTTTGAGTATGGTGTGAGCTTGCTAGTGCAGTATACATTTTGGGATTGATCCTATTGATATCAATTCATAGTAAATGTGTCTCTTGTAAGAAAATAATTTGGGAATTGAGTGATCTTAAGTATCTAAATAGATTCCCTCTTTTACTTCCATTATTTAGGTCATTAATCTTTAATGATATGCAATTTAAACTTGTCATTATGTTGATTCAATGGGATTATGACTTTTTATTAATCACTCCTCTATATACACTGGTATCTTGTAAGTAAGTGTGTCAGTATTGTCCAAGTTTATGCACACAAAATGTTTTTAAAGGATTTTTGTAGACACCCTGAGCCTTGAAATAGCTCTTATTAACTGTAAAATAAATCCCAACTTTCCCCTCCCACCTGGAGTCTAAAACTCCCTGCTTAGACAGTAATACTATCCAAGCATTTCCTTCTATTCAATAGTAAGTAAAGTAAATCTAACCATCACTCTGCTATAGATTCCATAATTATTGTTGTTCTTAAGTATAGCATTAAAAATATATATAATTGATTCACTCTTTAGGACATATAGTAAATTAGTAGAGTTTGAAGGATAAGCCTTATTTGGTTATTTTGTCTTCATTATGTTGATGAAATAAATTCAAGCAGGAAAACATTTTAATCTTAGCATATAAGAATAATTATTCGGTATTTTTTGTTAATTTCAGATTTCATTCAGCTTGCTTAGTTTAAATCTTCACTTTAGGACTTATTTATCCATCTTAAGTACTTACTTATTTTGTACTTTAACTCATTCTTCCTTCCTCACTCCAATCCACAAACCCCTCTTTTTTGTTTTTATGTAAGAGAAGATGTTTAAGATCACATCTGTTTTATAACATCCTTGAAAACTGACATTTTATGACATCCTAAATAGGAATTGCATAAATTGTACATAAAAATAATTTCTTTAACCAACAACATTTGAAACTCAGGATCTATCAAAACAGGATGCATAGGCAAACATAGTTCTGAAATACTTGCAATGACA
The DNA here is from genome assembly GCF_019279795.1 of Protopterus annectens. NCBI lineage: Eukaryota > Metazoa > Chordata > Ceratodontiformes > Protopteridae > Protopterus > Protopterus annectens. The sequence continues at coordinate 446,553,275 of NC_056749.1, read as the reverse complement.
TGTTAGTGAATCCTTATTTTGAATACATCAATTACTGTACTTTCCTCAGGTAACATATAATACAGCAGTTGGTTTGAGAGTAAGATAAGTTCCACTGTTATACTTAACACAGTGCTCAGTAAATGTAATTTTATACCCACATTAATTTATATATCATACCATTGCTTACATCTAAATAATTATGACACACACTCAACTTGCATATATTTTGCTCTGAAGAGAGTAAGGACTAGTTACTAATCACATTTACTAATGCATTAAAAGGCTGAACATTTAACAATATGATGATACTATCTGATGTGCCACACTTAATCCTGCCAAATACAATATAATGTTCTTAGTACCTCCAAAGTATCCCTTCTCTACAGGAAATGCATCTATCAACATTACTAATAGTTAACCACAGGTTACTAATGTTGATAAGTGGTAGAATTGACTGCTGTATGCTTTGGATACTCTACTTCCATTTAACTTTAAGACAGCTTAGAGACAATAGTTTTTATTTATGTAATGTGTTGTCTGATTAAATCTATTTGTCTCCTTCTATGTTATAATTTACTCTGCTGTCAGAGCCCTTGTCTTGTCTATAGTTTTTTTTTTTTTTTTTTTTTTTTAACATAATAGGATATCTACTTTGGAGAATAATGTTATGTTTCATTCACCATTTTGATTATAATTAAACATAATCAGCTTGAGTCCTTTGGTATTGGCTTTTACTTCAGGAAAGTAGATGCTAAACAGGAGAGGTCTCAGCACAGAACCTTGGGGGACTCCAGGGGTGACCTGTCTCATTATGGAGGCAACTTCCCCCATTTTGATTATCTGCATTCTATCTGTGAACCAGTTGGCAATCCAGCATATTCCCAGTTTATTTAACTTTTCCACCATGCCTGAGTGGGGAATCGTGACAAAAGCCCTGTCCAGGTTAAGGCATGTGGTGTGTAGCATCCTATCTTCATCCACTGCATTGGTGACTTATTCATAAAAAAAAAAAACACCAAGTTGAGTAAGCATGACCTGTCCCTGACAATTCCAAACTGAAACACTGAAATGGGTCCAGTCCTTGGAGGATCCCTACATCTCCAATGACCAATTCCATGATAAGTCTATCCAAGGCTCTGCACACGAGGCTGATCAGACTCATAGGTCTATGGAAGGTCCCCCCCCCATGCAGGGGAAAGACCACAGCCGTTTTCCACTGGTTTGGTAAGAATCTTGCATGGAGGCAAAGATTATAAAATTAAACAGTTCTTTTTGGAATATTCCTTCTCTAGATATTATAACTTAGTAATGTTTGATGAGAAAAAAAGAAAGGAATATATAAAAAATTAAATTTCCTGCCAGGAATGTAAAAACTATAGCAGAGCTGATGAAAGCTGCTGTTAGTCAGTCAGCATCTTGCCCCCCCCCTCCATTGCTGCTATTTCTGTGGGTGATGCAGTGTGCTCTATGTCAGGATGCACTGCATTTTGAAGATATCCAAGCTCCCCTTTGGTGAAGGCTAATAGATTTGAGCCTTCTCCTCCTTTGACTAAATGAATCACCCAAGGTTATTGCATCGGCCCCTATTCTCTTTGTTAACAATTTTTCTCTCATATTTATGCATGATTCTGTATCTGGATCCTGTCAGTTCCTCAGAGGCCAAGTACAAGATGGTTGTCATACTGCTACACATGGAGAGATCTGTAGCTGCACTGCTTTTTCCATAGAGATTGGTGCATTAACTCATTACATCTGAGTGATGCCTCCAGTTGCATCTGTAGTTAACTCCTACTGACACCTCTGTGCATCAAATATTGCTTGTTCGTATTTACATCAATAATTCCAAAACCATGCTATGTACATGGTTTTAAAATATTTCATCTTAAAGCTGGCACAGTGGCAAACACAACTGCATTAATATTTGACCTCTGTCTAGTGCAGGTAAGGAGATATTAATTGTTGTTTTTATGATAATAATTTATATAGATATCATTTTCACATTTTTTTTAATATCTAAACAACCAAGTAACACAGACAGAACTTCTTAGCCTCGTATGAATGCATTCAACTAGATGAATAAAATGCTACTGGCAGTATGTGTGTAACTTGAGTGATTCCTGAGATATTGTAAGTTGTTTACAAAGATTACAAATGTAATTATTACTGTGTTTATTGTGACTTATGAAATTCTGTATGATCTAGAACCTAAAGAATACTACCACTATAAAAATAGTTTGTGCTGAAGAGTTTGCCATTTATACTTCTTTCATAACCCCTGTGGTTGCAGAGATATGAACATTTGTTTGAAATGTGAGGACATAATTTGATTCTGTCAAAAGGCTTAGGCTCCGCCCATTGGAAGTTACAGTGCAAACTTCCTGAACTTTATTGGAGTGAATGAGTTAAGCACCTTAACCCACTTTTATGAATGGTGTTTTTTTAATTAAATTCTTATTAATCCCCATTTCAGCAGCCACACCTTCCTTTAAAAGTAAATATTAAACAAACACTAATGCTCGGAATCTGAGTGACATGCTTATCAGTCCTCTTCCTTGTGCATTCCCAGGTGTGCCCGTGCAAGATTATACTGTTATGGACACGATCATAGAAACAACAGGCTCAAGATAAAATGACAACAAGAGGTTAAGTTTAAACTCTATTTGCAGTGCCATGTGATCAGTTCTTGCTTTTTTATTTAATAACTGGAAAAGTACGGCAACAGCGTTGAAGGAAATAGTGCAGCAGAAAGAAATCTAAATTATTTATTAACATTGTTTACACAACTGGGTGACTAAGGTTACCAACAATGTAGAGCATTAACAGGGACACAGAAATATGCTTAATGTAATTGTCCTGAGGCTACAATAGGTATGCCTGTAACATGATGCAGCCTGAAGGCAGTCATCATTAACTAGCTGGAGTTTTGTGGCCCAAGTTGCTTGAATTAAAAAAACTCAATACTACAAAAGAAAGGGAGACAGATATTCCTGTAATAGCAGCCAGGACTAATCCAAAGGGATATGGCAAGTAAGTAGCATGTGTGTGCCTTAGCACATGCACATGCGCTAGATAGCAATGCTATGAAAAAGCTTGCAGGTCAAATTAAAGGGCCTAAAGTAATGTTGACATCTATTATTAGATCATTAAAAGGGGTTGAAATTGCTTAAATTGCTTTATAGGAAGGTAGGAACAGGGTACCACAAGCTGAGGGATATATATATAAGGAAATATAGAGGTAACAACGGGAGGGGGAGGGGAAACAAGAGTAAGATAATGTGGAGAATCAGGAAGAAGTTTGCAAGCAGGCCAACATAAACAAACATAAAGTGAAGACTGACTGGACAGTGGTGACATACTTGGAGGGGTGGATGTGGAATTACAGAGATGCAGCCAGAGACATGGCACTGGTGATATGGAGGATTTGACAACAAATAATAGAGGGAAATGATACAAAAGGAAGGAAAGCAGTAGGATTGGTCATAAGTAGGTATAATTCTCCATAGTCTACACCTCCTGGGCTAGACCCAGGAAGCACCCTGACCATCCTCCCTGACGTGGTGATGGCAAACCCAGGCAGAGTTGTAATTCTTCAAACTACATATGGACCTTCTCCAGGCAGCCAAAGTGGACCTCCAGCTGCCAGTCCACCAACTATTCTAGCACTTCCACCAGCTCTCACCATGTGGCAAACTACATATACCTATCAGTACCACTGTAAGGAACAAAAGCACTCTCTTCTGGTGCTGGGTCACCAGAGGCTACAGGAGGCACAACCTGTCTACCTTCCAGTGCACCTGATGGGGGGGCAGTCCTGCAGCCAGGTAGAGTTTGGCAAAAGAAGTCTGATTCCAATATGTGGCAGGACCAGGGGCATGGTACAGCAGATGCTGTGGGAAAATGGAAACATAAATGCTGAGAAATAAAACAAAAAATATCAAAGAATATAGGAAAAAGAAGAATAGCAACAAAGAGAGGGTAGAGAAAAACGTTAGTATTACTTAGGTGACATATGACTGCTAAGAGAATGAATAGTAAATAAACAATATATATGCTACTATGACTCATCAGAAACGTCTGCCTACCTGCATTATCCCATGACCCTATGGCAGAGTGTGCAGGCATGTGAGCATTATCAAAGGTCCAATTGTTTTAAAAAAAGTTGTTTGTAAAAAAGAACTGCAGACCATTTGTTATAGAACTCATAACAGTACTCAATAGCATGGCAAAACTGGAAAACCTTTTGAACAAATACTGATAACTTCTCATGGATAAAATGATTGTTTATCATGGATGAATGTAAATAATGTAAATAGTTTTGTTATTGTTTTATTGCATTTGTTATATGTACATTTGTGTATGTTTATAATGAAAACAAAATATAAATGTTTTTGGGAAAAAAGGTCCCATTGTTTTGACGGTATGCATAGGAAATGATGGCATAAGTATTTTTGTTGGCCAAAAGTTGTTGCTACTGTGTGGATTAAAATGTCTATGGAACCCACCACAAGCATTTCACAGATAAATGGTATCCAACATCCAGCATAACATTGTGCTACAATACATTCTATTATTGACAACAAGATTTTTGCTGTGTTTACCATGCTGCACAATGTGGCATTCCAAAAACAGATGGACCAGCAAGTAGACATCTTTACTGTGGCCTTCCTTACCTGTTGTACCTTTAGCAGAAGGGCAGGGGAGAGAGTCAGGGGAGGAACACATAGCAGCAGTTGTACCATAGCTTATGCAAAGTGAGCATAACTTATTACAGCACTGACATAGAGGCAGCACTTGTTCCATAACCATGTACCATGAACTAAACAGCTTAGGACAAAATAATTCCATGCATTATAACCTAGGAAATACAGGGCAGTGCATGAATTACAGTAGATACCACCATACTAGCTTATTTTACGGGGTGGCCAGGGCACAGTTATCATCACTTGCTCAAGTGTATAGGACACAGTGACTGCAAAACTATGAGGTGTTATAGTGTCATAGCAGGCAAACATGATACCCTCTTATTCTGTGAGGATTTGGAGAGTTAGAGATTACATACTCCAGTGGTGGGGTCAAGTTGTCACAACATGACTGCTGGCAATGTCTGCTGTGCTGACATATAGGGTCATGACTTTTGCGGTCTCTGGCAAGTAAAAAAGGAACTGTGGCATCATGAATGCTCCCCCTGATAGAGACTGAGTGCTGATCATGATTAGCATCATTGTACAAGAACCTCTCAATGCACATACATGGCAATGGCAGGTTTTGTGCCCACAGGTAGGAGAGAAAGAGTATAAATTTAGGAATATTCATATGCAGTTTGATGAGGCATCCTAGTGTAGAGCCAGAGGATAACCATTGCACAAGGCCTGGGTAGCAGTTACAACTATGTGTGGCAAACTGTGTGCCACAGGCAACAGTAATGCTGTTGCAATAACTCTCTGTGCAGTCTGATGTAGGATGATCAGTGGTCATGATAAGCATGGTCTTTGTAAACAAACCAGATGGCAGTTGTAATATGTGTCATGGATGCACCTATACAGGTAACATTTACTGCCAGTGACCAAAACATCAGTATTTTCTGCCTGCCCCTATACTCCATGCCCCTGATATCTTGGTGCATGTCATGCCATAAATGATGGAGCGAATACACCATTTTTTAATAGTATGGGTAGCATCCTGTTGTTCATGGATCACTGACATGCATATGCGCTGATTAATGTCAACTGCCATATTCATATCAGGGATGGTCCTGGAATCATGGCAGTGCCTAATCCCATCTGTTCTCTACAGTGGATATGTGTGACTTGGAGACATTTGAATGTACATTTGCTAGAGACAGGTGAAATTTATGAGGCACACTTAAGAAGATTCTTATCATGTGCTGGTTAGACAATGTGCTCATTGTGTACCTCTTCACTTGTCTCTCTGTAATGGTGGATATGGTTAACTCTTGCTTTTGGAGCGCTGTATAAAGTGTCACTGTATCTTTGAGCCATGCCACTTGCACGTTATCATCGTCGTCATCATCCTCATCATCATTAGCTAGAGGTAGTCTACTAACATTAGCCATGTATTAAGCTGGTATGTTTGACCCTTCACCAGTGGAATCTGTAAAATCAGGATTATGCATGACATCTCTGTGTTTCCCTCACACTTATGCTCCTGTAATCATCTGTTGAATGTATAGTATTACACAGTAAATACATACAGCTATATCTTACTGTGAGAAACATGCTACTTTATGCAGACTGTTGCAGTTGCTGATGAAAGCTATATCAAAAAACTGATATGCAGGTGGGGCTTGCTCATACCTTCACTTCAGACAGGCAGCAAAGTGTGCTGTACTGTGCCATATTGTACTATAATAAACATTACCAACCTGGTGATTTCCTACAGGTGGTTGGTACCAGCACAGCTCCTGCATCTAAGCCACTCTCAAGTATGACAGGCAGCTTCCCACGGGTCTATATTAAATATTTGAAGGTAGAAAATCACAAGTACCTAATCAACACATAAGTGTTGAACGTCCTCTTGAGCGAATGGCCATATCATCGATTTCTTTCCAAGGGAAAGAAATCAGTTGGCTGTTATTTTAAATCTGCCCTTTTCCCCACTGTAATGCGATCTCGGAGTTAGTATATTTAGTTAGGGGGGGTGTGGGGGTGAAGCTCCCCACTTAATAGTGTTTGTTATATTGTGTCGTGGATTGTTGGACTACCAATTTCTTTCCCTTGCAAAGAAATCTTTGATGTGGACATTCAGTGGAGAGGATGTTTGACAATTATGTGTTGATCAATGGGTATTTGTGGTTGTGTATCTTTGAGGTTATAATATTAACCTGCTTCCCACAGCCAGTGAGTGAGACTGACAATTGCTTAGCTTCAGTGATTTATTTAAGCACTCATGCTGTACCCCTGTGTTGTCAACCCGCATGTTGTAAAGTCCCATGCCCTTCCATTGCATGGAGTATCTTAAGAGGAATAGTATGCTGAACTTGTTACAGAGATTTATGATGGCCTTCCACTACATTCAAATTATACACTACTCTGTGATAAACCTGGTCCTGATAATGCTTGTCCTTGACACCTTCTCCTATGAGTTGCATGGCATATGCACATACAGTCTTTACTAGCATTTAAGTATTTTGGGGTAGTTAACAGCTCCAGGTGTTAAATCCATGGAGTGCCCATGCCAGTATATTTACACCTGTGGTTGAAATATGTTAGTCATTGGGTGTGTATGGCATGCTGTTTGATGCCCATACCTATGGCTTCAGCTTCTTCACTTATTCACCTGTATATCAACTACATTAACTAATATGGACAGAATTCTATTTTCTACACTATAGCCTTAGTAACAGCCTCACCCCCTTATGCACCTGTTTCTCAGATGCTGTTTCTTCTTGGTACAGTCCTTTCCCCCCAATAACACATTGTTGCTATGTTGTAGTATGTTTGTTTGGAAGTTTAAAGCATGTCTTTCACAGGCAAATAGTGCAATGTAATGCCAGTGTATGGCCTTAGTACTAGCTTACATGTGCATCACACTGTCTGTCTCAGTGTGACTGACATCCACACATAGGATTTGTTGTTCTTGTGGAGGTACTTTGCCAGGCAAGACTCCCTTGCTAACCCCTTGATGCTTCAAGCTGATAGAGTCTTTTCTGAAATTAGTTTATCACTCAGTTATTTAATTCTGAGCAGTATTGTATAATATGTTGCTGATGTTTTATATCATGCTATAGAGGGCCAATTAAAGTAGTTGTTAAGCTAATTAAACTAGGCAGTAGCTGTGATTCAAATTAGTGAAATAGTGCATTGTGCTACCCGCACAGGCTGGCATTAGTCATGTACATCATAGTGACCGAAAAACATGTAATCAGTATGTTCTAACATACGGCAGGCATGCATGCACCCATGGTGTCACAATGAAAAGTTAGGAACATACAAACATACTACATTGCAGCACGGGTGTGCAAAACATATTCGACAAGTGTTCATCTGTGAGCACAGGCCTAGTGTTTTCCACCTGGTGCTGAATTGTGTGGTCACTTCAGGCACTCTAGAATGCAGGGCCCCACTAGGATATGGTGTGGAGTGCAGTGTTTTCTTGTTCTTCTCAGGCAGGAAATTTGAGTAATGTTTGTTGGGCAACCATGATGGACCCACTGAGGAAGTTGGATGCTTAGTATCGACATGTCGGGATGATGAGTGACATTACTGGCAACACCCAAACTGGAGGGCACTGCCATCATCAGTACAGTGAACTGAAGTGGTATCACATTTACTTCCTTCATTACTAGGAGGCAGATGCTGGGGGAGCAGACATGTACTGCAAGCATTTTTCTGTAGTATTCCCTTTTGCTATGTTACCTGTTTTACATGTACACTTAGGAATGTATAATTTATTTTCCAACAGCAAAGATGTGATAGCTTAACATGGCTGAGTGTTGAAGAAGATGGAAGCAACTCTTCCAGCAGTAAGGTCTGCATGATACCTGTTCCAGTCCATTGCATAAATGTGATTGTGATTGTAGTATATATAATCATTTTCACACTGTATCATCCTTCTGCAGGTCCTGGAGAAAGTGAGGTCATACTCACTATGGTCTGTCTCATCCAATAGTTCAGTACTAGGTTGGCAGTGGTCACAAGGTATGCTATGCAGCAGGTGAATGATAGTTCCTTTGTTGAATGTAACCTAGAGAGGTCACCATTGAATTCCATGGCCACTACAAAGTAGGGAAGAAATGATGGTTCCTTTTCTGAATGTGGTCTGTATGGAATTGCCCTTGGCTTATAGCATCAGCTGCTGAGACCAGCAGCTGATGTGATGGCAACTGGAAGTCCAACTTGACATTAGGGACTGCCTTCTGCATTAACTTGTGGGGAGACTTGCTCAATAAGCCACCAGGGGAGCATCCATCCCCTAAAATCAACACCACTCAGGCAGATGGTGGATTTGTAGCCTATGGGTCATTCTGTCATCAAGGCATGCCAAGATTATATCCTATCACCATCTTATTTTTTTCAGTCCCTCATGTGCCATTCCACATTTTTGTTTGCTACCTAACATGCTCCATAACCATTTGTCCATCTTCTGTATGTCTGTGTCCATCCACTGTCCACTTAACATTTTGTATGTATAAAGCTATTGTCTAAGTTTGTTTTTATACTTGTGTATTTATGCCTCCTACCTCCCCTTCTCCCTCTACCTGCTCATAGGTATCTCTCACTATCTTTCTCATCTATCCTTGTTTTTATATATTATAAAAGAGACATTTTTACTGAAAAAAATATACCCTTCCTCCCTTCTACCTTTCAAGCTGAATGGTTACCATTATGTTTCCCCTCCTCTTGTTGCCTTCACCTTTCCTACTTTCCTAACTATACTGTTTCCACTCCATTTATAAGATGAATAGGGTTGGCAGTTTAATGTGCACACCCTCAGTGATATATTTTGTGGCTGCTGAGTTTTCATTCTAGTACTAGATGAATACAAGATGCATCTCTGAGGTAGCACATTATATTTGGGAGCTCATATCGTCTCAGCCTGCCTTCATTGTAACATCAGTTATGTTTCATACTACAGCACTGATTCAAGTGTGAAGCAGCCTAGTGTTGTTCCCCATTTAGCCCAATATTTGTTTTAATTATGTAGCCTTTTGCCCAGTCTGCCAGTGATATCCAACGCCTAATGCATGTTTGATTAGCTGTGCAATCTACCAAAAAATAGCATTGTGCAGTTCCACAGCTGTTTGCCTAGAACTGCAGTTAGTGAGTGTGAAGTCACGTTATAAAGCATGGAAAAAGCCATGTCATTTTTACAATCTAATCATTTTGAGAGAGAATGTAAAACAGAAAAGTGATATATTTATTGATATTCTTATGGTGTTTTGTGACCCTGATTAATAAAAGCTAATAAAAATAGAACTCGCATTGACCAAGCAAACAACTCCCTAAGGAAAAAAACAGAAACAATACAAACATATCAACTATTTCTTCCATAAATTAATTAATAGTTCATTGATTCCCAGTTTGTTACATTTGCAAACGTAAATTAAAAAGACAGACTCAAATAAAATATTGTCTGAAAAAATATAAAACTGCATACATAAATAAGAAAGTATGAACAGAATTGAATTAAACTTCCCATTAGTAAGAATACACTTATCTTGTATGAAAAATAATGCACATTTCGTCAGTAAGAGATTTCCAACAATGTCATCTGTGACATTATTACTATGTAACAAACATAATCTGCTCCATAAAAAATAGTGTTAAACAATGAATTCATAGTCTCCAATATGAATCTACAGCAGACTTATGGTGGCCTTAATTCTTATGAATAGTTGTTGCACCATTTTCCCTAACTACTAGATTGATAATGAGGGTGAAGAATTCCTGTCTCAAATAGTGACTCAGTTGACAAGAGCTTCTGTTGCCTGGGTACATAGCAACATAACTCTGCTGAAAATCTCCATGCTTGTCTAAGACAAATTGTAATACAAGCAATGGCGATATTTTCGCATTTTCTCTAATTAAATATTTTGTATTGTTGCAGTAGCAAGATTGAAATTGTGCAGCAAATTTCCATCTAGATCTATTATTTATACTCTAGTACTAAAATAAATGTTAGACACTGTAAAGAGGAAAGAACAACAGAAACAACCATAAAGGATGAATTTGCTGAATGATTCATTAGTTCTATGTATTTTATTATTTTTCTCAACTCCCACCAACTAGCAGGGTAAGGATGTCAATGTCTGAAGTACAGTACAACACTTAGTTTTGGTATGCACTTTTGCAAATTGTGTGTGTGTGTGTGTGTGTGTGTGTGTGTGTGTGTGTGTTTAGGCTTGTTTGTAGCCCTATACTGATCGTTTCTTAAAACAAAAGCTAGCACAGTGCACTTAATAAGGGTATTATTCATGGATTCTATAAGCTACATAATAAATTAAATAAACTAAGTTGTACAGGTAGATTTTAGCATTTAATTTTGTGTGTTTGCCTACTATAATTAAGATATCTCAAAATAATTGATTCATTCAAGAGACATGCATGACTGAATTCACATGCTGCATCATTTCTGCTTGATCCTTATGGGATCAATCAGCCTATTATGTGAATGGTTTCAGGCACAAAAAATGAAATGGAACTGGTAAACATTCATATTCACTGGGCAGTGAAAGAGAGTTTAAATCAATGGCCTTTCATTTATCATTAACATAGATGAAAATATCCTAATTCCATCCAGTTTATCCAAACAGAAAAGATTATGTAAGAGTATAGCTATTTCTTGCTGTGTAACAGACGTCATTAACTAGGTTTTTGTGAAAACAAGGACAGCAGGCATTGCACATGCAGCCAAGATTTCAATACCATCCATTTTATTTAGCATGCTGGACATATTAATTAACATACATTTTAACCTCTGTTAGCTGCTTCTTGCTCATGAAGCAATAATCTCGTTGGGGCAAGTATTACTATCCACATACCCTGAGCAACACAATTATATATATATATATATATATATATATATATATATATATATATATATATATATATATATATATATATATATATATATATATATTTATATATATATATATATATATTTATATATATATATATATATATATATATTTATATATATATATATATATATATATATATATATATATTGTAAAATGCTAAACACAGATGTAATAAGTAATTTGAATTGTGTTGTGTACAATATGTGCATTCAATGTAGAACCAAAACGTGAGTCTGTGTTCCAAGAATTTAGAACAATATTAAAATGTGTTTCTGTAGCTGTTAGTCAACATGTCAAACCTAAAGTATTTACATTTAGTTTCAGTTCAGAGAATTAGACAGTAGCTAAGGCATAATATGAGCACAAGTCAGCAAGACTGAAGGGAATAATCTCACAAAAATAAAAGAGGCAGCAACAAAACAAGCACATTGTATTTCATATTATTCCTGAAACACTTCTCATCAGTCTGTGTGTTCATTGAACCAGTAACATTACATTAACCTGTGCTCATCAGTTTAATTATAAATGATTGTCTGTTATGTCTGAATGTTGCCAGGATACTGCTGTGGAAATGATTTCACCGTCATAAGCATAAGCAATCCCAGAGCAAGACTGACTTATTATTTCTATGGTCACTGTCTTAATTTACTTCTAGCATTTCCTGTGCTTCATGTAATTTGTATTTGCTGCTTCCTAAGGAACTTTCATACATCCATCTGCCTTCCAGCAGGACGTCTCTGCATAGAACTGCTGCTGGGCTAGTCAGTTTATTAAACAGTAGAATCAGATGGGAGAGGGTGGACAGCTTTTTCTTATTTCACCACAGAACTCTGCATGCATGCACACACGTGCACGCTCTGTTTGTTGTAGACATGGACAAAAGATTTAAACACATAACAGTAAAATGTGATGCCAAGTAAGGATGACATGGAAGACCTACTTTGTTTATAATTCTTAATTACTAAATAAGCTACAGGTTGCACTTATCTAAGACCTCGATCTCTTCTCCCAAGTCCTCATAAGGAGGGTTTATGACAGCTGCACACATTTTGAATTCACTTCCTGTTTTAGACCCTGCTGCCTCACCAAGAAGATTATTTAATTTTTACAGTAGTCTCACAACAATACTTCTTAGTGTCACTGACGTTGTACCCCAAGACTGTTTTCTCTCATTCTCATGCATCAGCTTTATCTGTACAGATTTTATTATGGCACATGAAATGTTTTATCATATTCTATGCCATCATAAGCTTAAATTGTTAAGCTCATTCTATTTATTGCTGTACGGTTTCAAGTTTCAGCCTTTTTGTTGACCTTATCAGCACAGAATAAGTGGAAACATGCATGTTCATAGCTAGTGGGGTTTGGCTTTATTGGTTTGAATGTAACCACAAAGACTTAAAAAGTAAAAAAAATCATGGACATTCAGAAGCCATGTAGCTGAAACACTTGATGTCCTTAAAGGGTCTTTTGCTTATATCCTACGGGCCCATTTGAATTTCTCATCTCACCAATCAAGTGACAGCACACTGAAGTTTATATCTTAGATTGTCAAATTTTAGAGATGTGTACAATTATTTAAATATTTTAAAAATAAAGTTTACATCTTAGATTGCCAAATTTTAGTGATTTACAGACATAATCTAAATATTCCATTTCAAGTCAGTCCTTTCTGACATGGTTGCAAAAGGAGTAACAAAGCAAAACATACAATTCCTTCAGTTTTCTGTGCACTTACAATCTATGTCTGTACATTAATATCAAGCAATAATTTTACAGTAAAAGTGGGCAATAAACTATATAGAATGCCTCCACCATTAATAAACACATGGAACACTGAATTTAACTGGCTAGGGTTGCCAACTATCCTGGATTTTCCAGGAGTGTCCTGTTACTCAGTCATGTGTCCTGTGTCCTGGAGAGTGTTTATTCAGGACATGAAAAGTCCTGGATTTGAGGTTTGGCAGAGAATGAAATGGATTTTAAATTTTGTACTTTCAGAACTGACAGGGAGATAGATGAATTTGTGTTTTATTTAAACATGACTACAGCTTTTTTACAGTTCATTTACACGTATAATGCTAGAAAGACCAGCTATTTGGATGTTTTGATTAGTAAAGATATTATCCATGAAATGTTTGTTAGTACCATTTACAGGAATCCCAAATACTCAAACAGTTTGCCTCATTATTCCAGCTGTCACCCCACAACATCAGAAGGCATCAATAGTAAAACATCAATATGTAAGACTTCCTCGAAAGGTATCTGAATATGACACATATTTGATGGAAGGCCATAAGTTAAGTGTGATGTTTAAGACTAGGGCTTACCCCTATAATATTATTAATGACGTGTTCAAAGAAGTTACTAGAAAAAGAAACAGTGGCCATTTTAGACCACTATTAAGAAGTGTTATTAGTTGTGTTAATGCCAGTTTAGATCAATGGCCACATAAAGATTATTCCCAGGCATTTGTTATTGAGTTTAACAGTAATTATTGTGAAATTACTTCTATTTTAAAGAAAAACTGGGATATTTTTTCATGTTTTAACAATATGTGTGAAGTTTTGGGGGAAGCTAAGTCTTTCAAGTAATTTTTTGACCATGCTGTGGATGAACAGATGCATAAAACTAACAAAAAAGTAGGGAGGTTCAAATGTTAATTTTGCCCACAATGTACGTTTATTTTGGTGATTGATTCTGTTATTATTAATGGGAGTAAAGTCATTTCTGAGTAGCACGTGAATTGTAATTCAATGGGGGTTATTTATGCTGCCTTGTATTAACACTATAAATGTTTTTATGTAGGAAAAACAAAGAGATCCTTGGGGGACAGAATATATAAACATAATTTAGACATAAAAAACAAAAATTTAAATAATGTTTTGTATAAACATATACGATTTTCTACTCATAATTATTTTTGTATGTATTGGATATGGTATCAAAAAATGTTAGAGGTGGCTCATGGGAAGACAATACTGAATAACAGAAACAAATTGCCCGACTCCAAGTCAACTCTCCAATTAATAATATAATTTAATATAACTTTGCATATACAGTCCCAAAACAAAACACCCAAAGTTGAATGTTGAAGTTATTCTGAGATGTAAAATGTTTGTCTTTCCTAACAAACTTGTAAAAACTGCGATGTCCACATGGATAACAAATTGCCTTTCCTATATGAAAAAAAGACATTTGGGAGGTATTAATTCTCTTAGCCTGTCATTCAATAACAAAACATCCCAATGTTTATACATCAGATCCATAAGAAATGATGTATTATTGCCAAAATTGGCAATAAATATAAGGTAGTAATAATACATCATTTTTTATGGATCTGGCGCATAAACATTGGGATATTTTGTTAGTGGATGAAAGGCAAAATGATGGCAGGTTGGTTTAACCATTGTAAAAAACTGGGAATAAGGATAGGGATATGCATCAATCGAGTCTGGATGGTCCAATAGTGACAGGTTGTTATCCATGTGGACATTGCAGTTTTTGCATGTTTGTTAGGAAAGACAAACATTTTTCACCTCAGAATACTTTATTAGTTTTTGATATTTTGGTGTATGGAAATTGTAATACTGACTGGGTAATATACTTAGCAACCTGCATATGTCATTTTATGTGGGACAGACTTCCCATCCTTTTAAGTTCAGAATACCTGAACACATAAATGAAATCAGATATGCTAAAACTACAAATGCTTTATATAAACATGCAATGAAGCATGCCTCTGCGGGGATCACTTTTGTTATTACTGATAAAATTTCTTTAATCAAAAATAATAAGGTCGGATGGCATGTATTGTTGAATCATAAAGAGCAATGTGGATTATTAAATTGGGGGCTTTATTTGCACCAGGTCTTAATGACCAATTCTAATAACCAATAGCAGTTAAGGGAGCTGTATTTAATGTTATTGTGATGTTTTTGCTTCTTGAACAGATGAAGACTTTATGCCGAAACCATTAAGCAATATCTTTAACATTCAACTTTGGGTGCTTTGTTTTGGGACTTTATATGTAATGTTATATTAAATTATATTATTAATTGGAGAACTGACTTGGAGTCCGGGTAATTTGTTTCTGTTATTGAATTATTTAGCCCAGTACCGATCTGTACTTGGGTGGGTATGTGTTTTTTTTTAAGACAATATTGAATATCGTGAATGACAATGGCAAATCAAGCTTAATGCTTTAACATATCCAGGTTTCAATGACAGATTGTCTATTGCTAGTGTTTTGAAATTGCGTTCTTACTTGGTTTGAGTAAGAACATTTTATATGTTTGCATCACTTTAAGTATGGTTTTAACATTAGGTTTAGCTATGTGTATAGAGTGATCAGGGAAAGCACTTTTGATTATTTTTTGCTAAAAATTAGATTTTTTTCAAGAGGGTTATTTAAACCAAATGTGATTTACTGTTGTTTAGATTCTGATGAAGTTTGTTTGTTATACACCAGGAAAAAGTGCTAAACCTTTTGTGTGAGTAATAAACAATTGAGTTTTCTTTCATCTGACTGGCTGCATCTTCATTTTCATCTGTTTTTGCTTGGTTCCTGGTGGATTTTAAATTTTATTATGGGTTCCAGGCATAGTTTGTTGGCTACAGTGCCCAGTCAAGTGCTCCGATTGTGCTTAACCCTCCGGATTCGCATAGCCAAGATTTACTTTTCTGTTGTTCTGCATTGAACAGTGGTGGTTCCACTTCATATTTTTTGATTGGCTCATATACCACAATTACAGCCAATCAGCATTGCGGTATATGAGCAAATCTCATAACTTCTAACTCAAAGTAAGCCAACGAGGACACACACAGAAATCATCCGATGGCATGCTGCTACAGTCACACACAGAAATCATCCAATGGCATGCTGCTACAGTTTTTGCGTCATTGCAATACCTTCAAAAAGGGTATTAAGAGAAATCACTTGCTGGATAATCTTGGTGGCTTTGTTGTTAAATTTGGATTTTTTTTTCATGATCCTTCCTGCCTTCTCTACAGTGCAGGGGTTGTGGACTTGTGGAGCTAAAATGACGAGTGACAATAACTGACACCTTTATAACAAGATAACTACGACTAGTGAATAAGAAAGGTGAGTTATTTAATGTTAACACTTCCTAAAAATGCCTTAAATAATTGAATATTTGATTTTTTTTATGTTGTTTGTATCACTTTGATTTTGTTCCACATTGATAGGGTATGTCACATAGTGTTCAGTTAATTAGAGTCAAGATTTTTTTTTACATATCCATGATAAATAATCCTGAATCATATCAAGTCATCAAAATTATAGCTCTCAACTAATCATGGACAAATCTCACCAGACTCAGGGACAAATCCAGAAATAATCAGAGACACTTTTAAAAATATTAGTAGTATTACTATGAGATATTGACTGAATAAGTATATGTGAATTATTATACATTTTCCGAAAAAAAAGAAGTCTATAACTCTAATTATTGTCATTATTAATTAAGTGTAGCTCAGCACCTTTTCTCCAAAAGTAAACCAGTTTTAGGAGGAATTAAGAGTGACAGAGGTGAGATCTGAGGCAACATCAGGGAGAGTTGAGAGGTATAATCCAAATTACTTTTTATAACTGTAAAATAATGCATTTTAACCGTCCTGCAAGTTTCCTAGTTGAAGTTGTTGGTAAGTCTTACACATTTTGGAGATGGAAGGTTGGCAGCTAGATCTGCTTTCCTCACTTAATTAGGCAGAGGTACATTTTATGGCACCTACTACCAAATAGGAGTAGGGCTCATTTGTTATTGACTTAGTAAAGCCATTTAGTATTTACATATTTGCTTTTTATTTTACTTATTTATTGACACTTGAATGCTAGGAAAATCTGACTGGGTAGGTTTTCTTCAGGCCAGTCATTTGTGTAACTAAACACTTTACAGGTTTAGTTGATAAAGGAGAGGATGTGGAGGAGTTGGAAAAACTGGTACATGCTTTTTTGTTTAAATAGTTGATTAATGTCATTTTCTACTAAGTAGAAGTATTTCTGTGTTAGAGATTGCAAAGTATGAGTTGTTTCTGCAGATATAATTTATTTTATTTATTGACATTGGGTTAACAAAAAAGTCAGACAGACTCGGTAATCTGACTGTGTGTGAACTGGCTGCCAATTGTAAAAAAGAAATAATCTTTATGCCAATTACTGCTCAGCAAATTTAAGTTTATGCAGGACTGTTGTAGACTATGGTTTTAATTTTGAATTAGATGCAGTTTCTTTAATATGATCAAAAATGTCATACTTGTGTAGCAAATGTACGTTGATAAAAAAATATGTTCTAGTAACTTTTATAATGAGTTACAGTGCAGTCAGAAATTGTACTACTGTCTCAATGATGTGCACTAGTGAGGTTTGTGCTTATTTAGGAAATGCAAATTGATGCAAAACCTGTGAAGAGTTCAATTCTGGCACAAAGACCATTTCATCCATAACACACAGAAATGATACATTTTTGCACAGTGCGAAAATAGGGTGTTCCACATTTTGACTATTTGTCACACATTGCTAATGTCTATATTCCACATTGGCCCCTCTACCCATTCAAAATTTGCTGTAAATACCAATAATTAATTTTTTGATTGGGTGTACTTAAAAATTAATTTTTTTTGTTTTTGTTGAATAACAACATTAAAGCTTCTGTTTCCATTTCTGCTGTTTACTGTTTTAGCCTTATTCTTGTATTTTCATGATGCTGAGCACATTTTATTGACTGTTATATTCTTAATAGATATGAGCGAAGGCACTGCAAGGGTGGACAGTTATTCTGACCAGGATTGTGTGGCCATGCCATCTAAGAAGGTAAAGGCTGAGAAAGCTAAAAAGAGAACATCACAGTTTCATCACGAATGGCAAACTGATTTTGCATGGTGTGAAGCAATCCAGGACAACATGTTCTCTGCTCACTGCATGGTTTGTAAAAGGAGCACATCAGTGGCATATGGTGGCAAAAGCAACTTGCTAACTCACAGCCATTCACAGACCCACATAAAAGCACACCATTCCATAAAACTGGCTGCCATTGATAGTTTTTTCAGAGAGCAGTGTCATTAACTGGAGTTGATAAAGAGGCAATGGCAGCAAAGATTTTGAGGATTTATCATGCCATATGCCATCACGTTTCTTAAAATGCTGCAGGCTGTGGCACTAAGCTTGATCACCAGCTATATCCGGACTCAGCCATTTGCAAGAAGATGATTTGTGGCTGTAATGAGACAGAGATTTTGGTGACCAGTGTCCTTGCTCCAAAGTCAGTCAAGTCAATCATTAAGGACTTGACTAATAACACATCGAGATTTTTTGTGTCAACAGATGCATCAAATTTGAAGAATCACAAGATGTTTCCCATATGTGTCCAGTATTTTACTGCAGAAACTCGCTTTAACAAAAAACGTCTTTACTTTGTTGAGATCAAGTGATGAACATTCTACTTCTTTAGCAAACAAGATATTTCGGGTCCTGGCTGACAATGGTCTTGACATCAGACACATATCATCATATTCAGCCAATAATATCAGTGTCAATTATAGACACAAGCAGTCAGTCTTCACAGAGTTGCTGAAAAGAAACAACAAGATCATCAAAACTAACCGCAAAGCACATTTGATTCACAATGAGCTGAAGAAGGTAATTGATGAACTGAACTGTGATATTGAAGCAATGGTGATGTCCCTTTATAGTCACTTCAGCATATCATGAACTGCAGAATGGACCTGTAAAATTTTTGAATTCATGGACTTGGAGTACCATATACTGTTGAGACACTGACCAACCAGATGACTGTCTCTGGGTCCCATTGTCAATAGATTATTGGAATCTTGGCTGACGATCATTTTGTATTTTGTTTCTGTAGGCAGTGAATGCCCTAAAAAAGTTTGTGCAAATCTTCTCATAGAAGAAGACACACATGATTGTGAATCAGTGAAGACTAACATCAAGAAAGCTTACTTATGATTTGTGCAAAATATCTGCAGTGTTTTTGAATTATCTGTTCAGAAAGTGGAGCAGGGAGATTTTACATTCATTGAGCTGTATCTGGTAATGCAGGACTTGAGATCAAAAATTGAATCACACATAGCAGATACAATTTTTAGATCTAAAACATATGCTGTTCTTGAAAATGAAGATATGCAGCCATTCCAAACATCTATCATGGAAAATGTTTGCGCTACTCTCGAATAGGGTTTGATGTACATGAATAAGTGGTTTAATTTCTCAGAGTCAAGCTGGAATCTCTCTTGCACTAAGTCACTTAGAATTTAAATGTAAAAACTGCACATATTGCCATGGCCTTATTGCAGAAAGTTGACTTTGATGCATTCTGCATGACTAAAGAAAGCTTGACATGCATTGTTGCTGATTGAACTCTGCCATCACCACAGGACAAAAGGCAGAAGATTTTCAGTGTGGCCCGTACTGGTGAAGCATTTCTAGTTAACCTTTTTAATGCTGTGTAGGCCATGTTGCCTTTTCCTGGGAGTAATGCCTTTCCAGAAAGAGCTTTCTCATCGATGAAAGCTATGTGGAATTCAGAATGAAACAGAGCCACCGGTGAAAGATGAACTGCATGTTTTTCTGAACTACAGTGTGACCTCCAGTGAGTTTTATAAATTTGTTTTGCATGATGATAAGCTGCGATTATCGGCAGGTAGCAGCAAGAAATATTATTGGAGAAAGTGTCTGATGACTTTGAGTGAACCATACCAAAGAAATAGACTAAGTCTTATCTAATGCTTTTAGGCTTAATATTATTTTTTCACCTGTAGTTCTGTTTGTGGTTTCATGCATGTGTAGTTATTGTTAGCTGTTTTTGTACTTACTGCCATGACTATTTTTTTCAGTCTTCAGTGTAGCAAACCAGTCCCAGTAGTCACTTGGTGCAATATGCAGAACTGATTTTTGATGTTTGCTGCTTGTACTGTTGTTCAAATTATAGATACTAGTATAATACAAGACTAGTCAAAACTAAAGTATTAAGTGGCTAATTATCTGTCTCAAGTTGCTGTTAGGCCACTCTTTCCTGGATCCATTCACTGGCCATGTTGGAAGCCTATTATTTGTTGTTTCTAAATATCCAATCCAATAAGCAAAAAAGCATAAATACTTTGATAAAAATACATATTTTACAACAGTTATATGACTAATTTGTATGCTAGAATACTGTCACAAAACTGCTCTAAAACATGCATTTTATAAAGCAAAATTACAAAATTTTCCAGGGGGTGATACCCCCCCCCCAAGAAAGTTTTCCTTACGCCTTCAGCTCTTAGTTATCTATCATCTCGGATTTTCTCTTTAAAGTGTTGGCAACCCTATAACTGACTTGGTTCAGACAGGTGATTCAGTAGAAGTTGCCTGGAAAATAATAGTCAGTAAACTAACAAGAAGGTGCACCCCAAAGCACCAGTTATACCACAAAGAGAATACAGTCTGTTATCCCCATTAACTGCGGTAAATGAAATCAGTAACAACTCACAAAGTCAGACTAACTGTGTGATACCAGAAGGTAACCACTAGGCTACAAAAACCCTTTGATAGCTTTAGAAGAACAATAACATATACAGAAACACAAATGCTTCACAGTGATGTATCAAACACATCTCTGGCTAGACTGTGCTCCATCTGGGCAGTCAAATATCCATACGAGACAAATGAAGGACAATTATTGCTGTGCTCTCAGCATGACACTAAGGAGTGGAGACACAATGCTAATTGATGTCTTTCCAGAACCTAAATCAATTACAATATTTTCTAAAGTAACTGAATGATGAAAAATACCCCAGTGTCCCACAAAGAGAAGATCAACTACTCTGTCCTCACAAGCAATGAGGCTAACAAAGCAGAGAGTTTCCACTCTCAGTGGACAACTGTAGACAGCACAGAAAACAGGCAAGTTACTATAATGCCATAAATTTAACTAGAAGCAGGTGAACAGACTGCCAGCTTGTGAGCATTTTACATGTCCTTTGTGTAGTTACTGAACAATTGGAAGCACAGGACAGTAAACCTCCTCCTACATATGCTACCCAGTGGAAGGGAAGTATACTGCAGTTTTCAGTTATTGTAAAAGGCAAGTGCAGTGAGTCGACTGACAATCCAGTATTCACATCAAAGCAGACTGTAGCAGCTTAGCACAGCTCCTGGTTGTACAGTGCAGATCAGAAGATTTTGAACAGTTAAATGCAATGACAGGTGCCAGAGTTAATAGGGTATCACACATAAGAGGTTATCTAGCATAAAAACAATACCAGGAAGAACAACACCAAGCAACTCGGAGAGCAGGAGAGTACCAGTACTGGGCTGATGCCACAAAATAAAGCAGTAGAAAGTAAAGACAAAAACAAAATGAACAGCCTTAATAAAAATACTGGGTTTTGCATGTTAAGTGCTTTTGTCTGGTTATCCAGTTAAACGGACTTCATCAGAACAAATTACACTTAACTCCTATTGTTTAAACACAAACAAGTTAAGTAAATGGGTCTATATTAGAAGACCGAAGATGCATTCTTTCGAATGCATCTTGGTCGAACGTAAAAGGCTGAAAATGCAAAATATCGAAGCAGCTGTTAAGCGAATTCTTTCCCTGGGAAGAATTCCCTTGGCCATTTTGGTATTTTGCCATTTTCGGCACTGTAGTGCTGTCTCAGAGTTGGCATATTTAAGTAGAGGGGTGTGGGAGGCACAGCCCCCCACATCAGGGGTGTGGTGGGCGAAGCCCCCCACTTAATGTAATGTTTGAAATTGATTTTTATTTATTTATTTATTTTTTTGTTGGAATAGTGATTTTTTTCCCTTGGAAAAAAAATCGCTGTTCTGACACTTCGACATTGTAAGCTTTTGCTTATATAGGGTCGATCAATCACTGTTCATTTTTTTAAGCATTCAGTGATTTAATATAGACCCAAGTAAATGAATAAGTTCAATTTAAAGACATAGGGTCATACAACACATGACTGACTCAATAATACCCTGAAAATATATCCAATGAAACAGTAAGAGAAGAAGTTAAAAAAGTAATAGTTATGTGAATAGGTAAAGAAAAAAATCATTGAAAACAAAATGAAATAATTAAAGTTTAGCAGGCCTCAATGTTAGGACTGAATGAATAGAAATATGGTCATTGATGCTTGGTTTGCACATGGTAGCCAACCTGACCTGGCCAGAAAATTGCATCTATTCTATATTGGTTTCCCAAGAACTACCCCTCAAACTAAGC
The DNA here is from genome assembly GCF_019279795.1 of Protopterus annectens. Taxonomy (NCBI): domain Eukaryota; kingdom Metazoa; phylum Chordata; order Ceratodontiformes; family Protopteridae; genus Protopterus; species Protopterus annectens. The sequence goes on along the minus strand of NC_056749.1, from coordinate 446,530,508 downwards.
TTGATAATATCCAAGATCCAAAATAAAAACTTCTTAAAATGACTACAAGACAGAGAATGCTTGTACAAAGCTTTTTTTTTACTTGTTTGTCCTGATATTGTATAAGTGGTCATACATTCTCTTTTTGAGAGTACATTCAGTCTTGCCAATATAAAAGGTGGGGCAGCAGTCAAATTTAGCCAAGTATACAACTCTACTCATACTGCAGCTGCCACTATGGAACTGAACTTCATTCAACAAAATATTGTTCAAAAATGTACTGTCCCCTTCTAATATAAACAGTATGCACATCTCCCAAATTTGGTAGTGACCTTTTTGTCACTGATATTCTCATTATGAATGGTTGAACCTCTTTCTAACATGTTCTTTAAAATTTTGCTGAAGTTATGAACAAAACATGTTGTTCCCCCAAGTTTTTAAGGACATCTACATCTGTTTTAAAAATGTTCCAATTACTCTGAATGATATCAGAAACTTCATGTGTTGCCCCTTGGTATTTCAAAATCTAATGCCCCATATGGCTTCGCGCTAACGCTATGGATTAATTTCAGCCTTTCTAATGTTTTGCAGCATAACACATACATTTAAAGCTAAGAGACACTGGTAGATTTCATGCTGTTATTGTTCATCAGATTCCAGAGTAGCAGACTCTGAATCCCAAGCCAAGTGACTCTACTGCACTATCCTTTTGCCTTGTCTAGCAAATGCACAGGCTGTCAAGGCTCCTTCTTACCATCATGTCATCTACTTTCAAGCCGTGTCCTATCAATGAATCTATTTCACTGGAGCAATCTTTAGTTTATGTTTGGCAGGATGATTAGTTTCATCTCCATGTTTTGCTCAACAGATCTGTCTCATTTAACTTGGGCTGGACAACTGGGCACTGGCCACCCAGTAGCTTATTGATGCAGGGCTGCTGAGACATATGTGCAGGGCTGCTGAGACATATGGTGAGCACAAGTTGTCCAATAGACTGCTCCTGCCATTATCATGGGTCCCTGACATAGGTCAGGATAGACTGGTTCCTCAACCCCTTTATCATTGGAAGCACCCATGCCCATTTCTGTTGACATTAGTTAGTGTAAGCAAATTATGTAGAGCTAAACTTTACACTATTGAGTGGTTATCCCTGACATAACACACAGTCTGTGTCCATGTCCCCCTGTCTAGAGGATAGTGGGCACCCCAGATAATGCCAAAAAAAGGGTTTATCTACACAACTCTTCCCCCAGTAGAAAGCTTATAAGGGCTGGGCTGCTGCCCATGACTTCATTCCGTTTTGAGAGCAGTCTGTTAGCATAACCCTCGCTTTTGATGTAGAAACACCCAACATGTTTCAAGAAGGTGGAAAGAGCCCCACAAAGACAAAAGAAAACATGTAAACTTCATTTGGGTATTGGCCAGAGATCAATATCACAGCCTGGACCTTGTACTTCTGAGGCAAAGACCTTAACCAAACATTGAATTTTGCAAACAATATCTACCACGTGAAATTATCCTCCAAAACATGAAGATTAATTCAGTTTCTGTCACTTTCCACTTTCTATATTTTTTCATTTCTTTAAAGACTTTTCTTCAGAGTAAAAGGTGAATTTGTGTGAATGCATTCCAAGGTCCATTTTCTTATATTTTGTGAAACTACTCATCTGTGGAAAACTCTTGTCAAATGTGGCACATTTTGGTGTGAGAACTCTGGTGAGGAAGATCCTTCCAAAGACAGGGAGGGAAGTAGTCAGAGCAGTGATAGACTCATCAAAATCCGAATCCAGTGTAAATATAGGGCACTGTTCATAATCTCAGCCTGTAGCATGGTTATCATATCAAAGAAAGTTGTTGCAGGAATTACTAGATAAAGCAGGATAGCATGACTTGATGTTGATAATGTTCATATCAGGACATTCATAATAGGATATGAGGAATGCCTGGGCCCACATGTATGAAGCAAGTAGAATAAAGAAGGAAAGGCCATTCTAGATTTCTGTTTGGCAAATGTTTCAGCAAGAGACACAGTCAAAAGATCAAATACAAGAGTGGTCAACATACAACTCAGACTTCCTCTTGATAAGGAAAGAACACTGGAGTATAATCACAGATTGTAAAGTCATCCCCAGTGAAGCAGTCCACCTCATAAACACTGCTGGCCTCAATCAGCTACAAGCAGCAGTTAGAAGGGTCTATGTTCACACATCGAGTAACAATTTCAGGGAATGGGTAATCACCAAATACACTCTGGGGAAAAGAGCAAATTTATAGAAGGGTTTCTTTAGCTTACCTTATGCATCACAGTACTTCCTGGTTGTTGGCCAACTATGACCATTCAATGAATTATTTTTCAAAGAAAAACATGTTTGTTGATTTCAACATTCGCTGTCTAACATTCACTGATAAACCATTCGGTGAAATTGTTATTCAATGCGTGAACATACAGCCCAGTTAGAGAAGGCTCTAAGGGCAATAAAGACTATTCTGAAAACTTGGAAGTTGACTGGAAACAAAGTACTGCTGTCAAAGTAATACTCAGACTCCTCAGGAAAAATAACAAAACAGTAGTCAAAGAAGAATGTCAACATCTCAAAACTTCATCTGTAAAGTGTATAGAACAGATATATGACTGCATAAAGTATGGAACTAAGGTACATAAAGAAACTGATGGTGGAATGCAGAAGTCCATAATGTTATAAGAAGAAAGATGGAGTGCAGGAAAATTGAGAGATATAAAAGATGGACATGGTAAAAAAAGAATACTGGTTTGCAAACAGCAAAGAGCAAGGCATCAGAAGTACTCTACCAGCTTCCAGAAAGTAAGTCAACAAAAGGCATAAAGAAACTCTATCATTTTACAAGACAAATTCAGAAAGATAAAGAAGTTTCTCACCAGACCCCCTTCATAAGCGATGCATGCAGCAGTCTTTTCACCAATATACTGGAAATCGAAGGCAATTAGAAGGAATACCACTAGCAGCTTATTAATGAAGACCCCCCCCTCCCCACAAAGCTGTACTGCCCCATACACAGACGACAATGGAAGAGAAAGAAGAACCCAGCACTAAAGACGAAAGAACAAGAAAATGAAGCCAGGAAAAGTAGACGGCTCAGATATGGCAGATATGACCAAGATGTCGGGTGAATCAGGACAGAAATACTGAGACTGCTGCAAACTGATAACACAAGCATTTGGACTACAGTTTTTTTAATTCAGAGAAGTACATTTTAAGTACATTTATACATGCACTTATCTTGCCATTTAGATCAGTTTTGTGCTTTTTGCTGTTTATCTGAAGTTGGCCTAGGTTTTCTGAGTTTGGTTTCCTGCCACCCTCTCTATCCCCATTTTGGTTTTATACTTGGAGGCTTTTGAATCACCTGACTCTACTGTTTAGCTGGCTCTTGAACTCCTCCCAGTTATTAAAAACCTGTTTTCCTACTGTGTCATGTAATTTGAAAGGATAACCTGTTTCTGAAAACATTTTATAAATAGTGTTGTATTCTTTTGTGAATAATTGTAAATAATTACTATTTTAAGAGACAGAGTTTGCATATTTTATTTGACTAATGTCCATGAAATATCTATGACAAAGGGGAAGAAAAAGAAAAAAAGGAAAAGATGGATTATTATTGTATACAGACTGTTATTTCATTTTATTTCAACCCTGTATTGAATTCAGGGTATTATTTTTACGTTAACCTTGACAACTTGATGTTTTTTATACTTGATCCCCTGGATTCATTAAACTCCATGCAGGAATAGTGCAAATGCACACATAACAGGGGATACATCTCCCAACGGTTAAAAAGCACAAGCACAGCCCGACAAACACATAAAGTTGATAGAGAACATGTCATGCATCAGCATGAAACACACATAGAAGCCAGAAAGCCCAATCAATGCCAATATTTCAGGAATACAGTACCAAATAGTTGTTAGAACACCACAATACACACACATGTACCCTACAACTATAATAATAATATATACTTATTTGTAATACCCTAAGGAATGTTTAAGTTTAGCTAAATGGGTGTGTACATTACGGCAGTCCCCTTAGCATAGCTTAAACATCCCATAGGAGCTACAGGAAAATAGACAGGTGAAATTTCCAATTTAAGATAGTGTAGTGGTTAGAGTTGCAGCTTTACATGCAGGCATTCATGGTTTGAATCCCAACACAGGCAACTTATTTTCCCATGTGAAAGTAGTGTTAAAATTACTTTAGTAAACTTAAATTATGTAGCAACGATTACTTTGTCAACCAGGGTAGTGAAGCAGTTCCAAAAGTGAGATGTCAGTATAGAAAAGATGTGAAACCCCCATATAAACACACGTGCCCCAAACAGTATAGTCTCACAAGAATATAATGTAATGAAAGTACATAGAGGGATGTCATGGAAGGTAAACGTAAAATTATAATGTGTATGTAAATAGTATTTTATATTATACAATGACTGGCCATTAACATTCAAAAACGAGTATGCTAACTGGCCAGCCCAATCACAGTGCCCAGTGCAAATCCAAGAGTATACTAATGGAAAAAGGTCAGCTGCCAAGACTTTTTCCGTTTGTATATCTCCTGTTCTTTGGGGGTTTTTTTCTGCAGAGATAGCAACGGAGAAATGAAGATCTCTGTTGCGTTTTTTAGCATATCTCACTATGTTGTACAAGATGAAGAACTCATATAACATAGCAAGATATCATAAAAAATGCAACAGAGATCTTCCTTTCAAGAGCAAAAGAAAGATCTCTGTTCCTTTTTTTTAATATATCACAGTATGTTATACAAGTTCCTCAACTCCTACAACATACCGAGATATGTTAAAAAAAGCAATGGAGATCTTCCAAGCTCCGTTGCTACCGCTGCACAGCACTGATATACTGCATAATTGTGGGAACACATCCCTTACGCATGCGCAGTACAGCAGAAATGCCCCAAGATACCGGAAAACTGCGGAAGGGCAGCATGGAGGAATTATACCATGACATTATTTAAGAAAGGTAAGTATTGTTTTTCTTAAGTAATGTCATTGTATAATAGCTATAACCCATGGCTGGGTGTTGACAATGCTGGATCTACCCATGATTTGCTTTGTTGTTCACTAGGGCTTTGCCCTCATAACCAAACCACACCAACCATGGGTAAATCCAGCATTATCCACACCCAGCTGTGGGTTATTCCTTAAATATAACATTATAAGTATTACATGCTTAAACATGCCTTAATCAGTTCTGTATCCATCTGACCTTGTTCTGCCCAGCAGCAAAAGAATCAGCCCTGCCAAGTCTCAAACCTGGGATACTGTCCACTACATTCACAGCAAGATGCCACTACACTATGTGAGCTGTGAGAATTTGTAGTGCTTTAAAAAACATATCTTGCATTCAGGTCATTTAACATTAATAAAAAAAAAAA